>NW_015386724.1:589238-650679 GCF_001527695.2 Protobothrops mucrosquamatus
GAAGTCAAAGTTGGGTTACATCTGTTTTCTTGTTACCTCGCTACTAATCTAATTATCTGTAAAATCACTGCAGTATCCAGATTATACATTTAGATTATTTGAATTTAAAGTTTGTCCAGCATATGAAGAGGTTCATCTTTGCTTGAAAGTATATTGGCTTGATACTACCATTTAAAAGACAAATGCCTTTGAGCTGAGTTTGACTTGTGGTGATTAAATGGACGATTTTTAAGTAAGAGTGGAGAAATGGTTTGCTATCGTCTTCTTCCAAATTATTTTTTTTATTATTTCAAAGTTTAACCTGAAGACTTGGGATTTCCTATTGAATCTATTACTATACAATAATTAGAAATTATCTTACCAAAATTATCTTGCCTTTTGTAGTACTGCAGTGGCATGTGTTGGAGCATTTTATGAGAAAATGGGAAGAATGCTGGGCAGTTCTTTTCCTGAAACAGTTAACAATCTCTTAAAATCTTTGAAAAGTGCTGAAGTAAGTAACAGCAATGTTCATAGAATATTTGAATTTTTGTGCTGTTTTGATTTATTTAATTAAGAATCTTTTAATCTTGTTGTACAAGAAAAAAAAATTTTGGACCATCTAAATAAAAACAAAATTCTTATGTCATAGATTTTTGTGATCTTCAGTGGGTTATATGGTTCATGAAAGCTTATGGCATAATAAATTTGCCTGATGTTAAGATGTCAACAAAATCTTTGTACTTATCAAGGTTATAATGAGCTAAAAATAGAGATATAGTCAGCAGTTAGAAAAATGTGACTTGTAATTAACATAATTACTGCTAGAAATGTTGCATTGAATCTCAGTGCTAGTTCACATTATTAAAAGGCAAGCAACTAAACTTACAGCTGAGCTGAAGCACTGTTTGACTAGATTCATCTATTATCCATACTATATACTATACCAAATAATTTATACTCTACAATTACAGAGAAGGAGTGGTTC
Source organism: Protobothrops mucrosquamatus (assembly GCF_001527695.2). NCBI lineage: Eukaryota > Metazoa > Chordata > Lepidosauria > Squamata > Viperidae > Protobothrops > Protobothrops mucrosquamatus. The sequence continues at coordinate 590,206 of NW_015386724.1, forward strand.
TCGTATATGTTGGAGAAGTAGTGTTTCCCTCAGATCTAAAACTTGTGAGGTGAATAAGAATTACCTCCTCTATCAATTGCCCCTTATAGTTTCCTCGTTTAATTTTGAAAATAAAATTAAAAGCAAATTCCTATTTATTTATTTATTTCGAATCCTTGAAAATGGCTGGAAGAAAGATAATCTTTTTCAATAAGCGTGAAATGTGCCAAGTATTTGTGAAATAAAATGAAAGACTGTAATATATGTTTGAAAAAAGAATGAGTGTTGATTTATATGTTCCATAAATTATGACTTTGGAATAGAATTCCTCAGCAACATATTTAGGAATAAGGTTTATGATCTTCATACTATTATCAACGATCCTACCGTGGTAGGATATTAATATTAAATATTAAAATATTAAAAGATAATATTTACTATTATGATGAAGAGTTCCATTTTTACATAGAGATACAAGAATATTTTTCATTACAATGTATACTGTGTTTAAATAAATGAGAAGCATGGTTTTGATAAAAATACAATATGTTTATGTCTTCCGGTGATTTGCAGTCACAGGGAAGGAGTGAAATCTTAATGAGTTTACAAAAAGTCTTAAGTGGCCTGGGAAGTGCAGCAGCTTCTTGTCACCGTGACATTTATAAGAATGCCCGGTCTCTCCTGACAGACAGAGCTATGGCTGTGCGCTGTGCAGTAGCAAAGGTAAGTTTGCTTATTTTTTTAAAATGTTAGAAACATTACTGCATCATTAATAGCATTTTCTAGGTTATCTAGTGTTCTAAGTGTGCTTTTTATGTTGTACAGCTTAGTGTAGATATGGACACTGCTCTGAAATCACACAGCTTTTTTGTGTGTGTGCTACAACCAGTGTTATAGATCCTTCTGGAAGGTACATGATATGCTAGTAGTTTAGTTTTTAATCACTTTCTGAAGGTGCGTAGCTTCACATTCACATTCTTACATTCACAGTCTTATTTCTGACATTAAGTGTTAAAGTTGAGATGCAAATCAAATAAATTATGCAATTCTGATTAAAGGCAGAATTCCTGTTGCTGGGATAAAATGCTGCTATATTTTTTTTTGTCTTTTGTCCGTATCTAGTTTCTTCCCTTTAGGTTGTTTGGTGTCAAGCAAAAGCTGATTTTATTTTTTGACAGATTTTGAAGTTGGAACCTGTCTGGAGATGGAATCCACACTACACAAGAGTTTAACACTGAAAACTATTGGGAAAGCATTTTAGACTTTAATGTTCCATTCCTTTCACCAATTCCAAATTTGATTATAATCTTTGTGTATGTACTATATACAACTCTCTTTGCAAAGTGAAGAAAGGTTCCACTTTTATCTTTTACCAGTTACAATTTTTTTTTAAAAAAAAGGATGGTATTGTGATGGCTGAATTTAAAGAATGAATGAATAAGCATTCTAAAAGTATTAACAGTTTTGGGATAATTTTTTTGTAGTGTCTACTAGAACTGCAAAATGAAGCTGTATTTATGTGGACAGCAGAATTAGAAAATGTAGCAACTCTATGTTTTAAGGCGCTGGAAAACTCAAATTATGGTGTACGAGTTGCAGTATCCAAACTTCTGGGGACAGTTATGGCTACGGCATTGCTACCAAAGCAAGCAGCAGGTATTATACATTGAGTTATTCATGTCATTATTATTTTGTTTTTCAGCAATAGACACATTGATAAGCTAAATGTTTATTGTTAACTGTAAACAATGATAAAAACCCTATACTTTCACAGTTTTTAATTTGGTGAAGATTTTGTATTAATTTCATGGCTGTAAAGACATTGGTATTTTTAACACGACATGTTACTTACCAAAATCTCAAAACTACAACGAGAACTGATTGAAAATATTCCTTTGAATAAAATTTTCTGTTTATTTGTTTTAAGTGATGCGCCAGAATGTGAAGAAAGCAACATTGGAAGAGGTTTTAGAACTCATGGCTACTGGTTTTTTGCGAGGAGGATCTGGATTCTTAAAAAGTGGTGGAGAGATGTTAAAAGTAGGAGGATCTGTTAATCGAGAAGTACGAGTTGGGGTTACTCAGGTAGGTTTATTTTAAAATGCTTCAAAGTATCTTCACAACCAAGGAAACTAAAAAAAAACCAGGTTTCATAGAATTGTAGAAACTAGTTATGTATATACTAATAAGCATATAAAGATTGCTTTTCATTATTTTACAATGAAGTTCTTACAGCTCCAGCTGTAAGATAAGTATATAATGAGATTCAAAGAAGTGTTCAAGTAAGCCCAGTATTGGGCTGTTTCTTGAAAAGGCAAGTGATAGAATTCTTTTGAAATGTGGAGCCTTTTCAACAGCAGTAACAAGTGGCAGTGAATAAAATTTGTTTACTTATTTGTTTATGCTAAAGAATAAAAATCCCACGTGGAATGCTACAGGCCTCATCCTTCAGGATCTAGCTATAATATGCTATACAATTAGCTTAAATTAGTAGATAAGTGAAGATGCTTGTTAAGTTCCTGAGAAAAAGGCTCTTGACAGTCCTGTTCAAGAAATTGTTGGAAACCCCCACTTTTGGAGGCTTCCAACAACCTTGAGGCCATATACTATGAGATTGTCATACACGACCACAATATTATCATTATTATTATACTAAAAAGCTATAACTATGATGAGAACTAGTTATAGAAATTGTAATTAGTTTTCATCATAGATGAGGTGTTATTGAGCTTGATAAACCTATGCGATTGTAATATTAGAGGGCCTGATCTGGTATTTTCACTTCAGAAACAAACATTATATGGTTTTAAGGGGTGGGATAGGGCAGTGATGGCGAACCTTTTAGAGACCGAGTGCCCAAACTACAACCCAAAACCCGCTTATGCATCGTCGGGTGCCGAGTGGGCGTGGCCCATTGGGTGAGCGTGGCCCATTGGGTGGGCATGGGCCATTGGGTGGGCGTGGATGCAGTGGTAACAGCAGACTGAGTGGGACTAAAAAGTTCAATCAATCAATTCCAACTTTGCAAGATCTTTTTTTTTTCCTGCGAGAAGTTGAAATTGACTGATTGATTGAATCTTTTTTTTTTTTTTGCACATGGCGGCGGAGGCCTAAAGCGAAAAGGTTTTATAAAACCCAGCTGAAGGCCTAGGACTGGGGCGACGGCGCGCGTGCCCATAGAGAGGGCTCTGAGTGCCGCCTCTGGCACCCGTGCCATAGGTTCGCCACCACTGGGATAGGGGATATTGGAGAATTGAAGGTAAAAAGTGTAAATAGAATTTTAAATTCAGAGTACAAATCCCATATACTTTGAGTAACTTAATAATTTTGAATTTTCAGGCCTATGTTGTCTTTGTCACCACCCTAGGAGGTCAGTGGCTAGAACGCAATTTTGCAACCTTCTTGTCACACGTACTGGATTTGGTTTCTCATCCTCGTGCAACTCAAACTCATGTAGAAGCTGTCTACTCTCGAAGATGTGTCTCGTTTATCCTCAGAGCGACAATAGGAAGTTTATTGGGAGAGAAGGCACAGATTGCTGCTGCTAAAGATATTTGTCAGGCTATTGATAAACAGATGAAGGCAGTAGGTAAGAGAGCAAACCTTAGTGTAGGCATGTACTGTTTTTACTATCCTTGTCCAATCTTTTGAATTCTAGGATAAGGAGGTGCTAGTTTTCAAATTTATTGAGCTACGCGTGTATGACACTGGCTTTTGTGGTTATGATATAAATGAGATCGTTTGCAACAATTGTGTGCCTGAAGAATAAAGACTGTGAAATTATAATGCTGTACAGGTAGTGCTCGATTTACAACCAGAGTCATGGGGGACCTCCCCCAAAAGCTACTTATGACTCAGTCCCAAAATTAAAGCCACTACAGCATTCCCATGGTTGTTTACCCTTACAACTGGCTGCGGGGACATTGTAGTGCCCCATTGCCTATATCGTCCCCTCCCAAACCACCGTGCTCCACATCCTCCTCCTCACCCTGCATCCTTAATCTCATACTTATATTTTGAAGATCTCTGGAACTTGGGTTAGGGAAGGAGGGTCGGCCGCTCTGTTACTGGGCTTCTTCCTCGTGCACTCTGAAATACTTTTTTGGAACCCAGTCCAAAGCGGTATGTTTTTTAAGTGTAACAGAATGCTGGATTATTCACCATTTCCTAATTTACTTTGACAGAAACAGTTGTGAATGATGCTAATATTGAAAACAAATCAGGAGCAGCAGAAGTTGCCGCAAGTCAGCATGTAATGGTTTGTGCTCTTCAAGAGCTGGGAAGTTTAGTTCAAAGCCTGAATGCTACTGCATCACCACTGATACAGGAACCTTCTATAGGTAAATCATTCAGATTGCATGCTGTACACACTAAGAATATTTATAATAATAATAATAATAATAATAATAATAATAATAATAATAATAATAATAGTAAAGTTGGAAGGGACCTTGAAGGTCATCTAGTCCAACCCCCTTTATTTTTTTATTTCTACCATTTAATTATGTATGTAATGTAATACCGATGTTTTGGGCTTTTCTAGTTTTCATCCAAGTGATGGGAAGTTTAGTTGATTAAGTGGATAGAATAGGTAATTAACAATACACTTTTGTTTCTTTTGTTTACTTAAAGTTCAGTTTCCCGCCTTTCTAAGGCATCAGGGCTTTAGAATAATAGGAAAGTGATATAATAGTTACAGATTTAAGAATGTAATATAATCAAAATAATAAAACACTAAAATATTGATTTTATTGATGTTATTTGTTTTTATCAGCATAATCAAAAAGATGAAGCATAAGCAATAAAGCATAAAGATAAAAATATAAAGCATAACAGAGACTTGGGATTGGGTGTGATTTTTGACTTTTTTATCCTCAGCCATTTAATAGTTTTTTTTTTAAAGAATTGTATTTTCTATTTTCAGCTTTATTCAATGTCCAGAGTTGCTATGGTGGGAAAGGTGGCCATAGAAATCTAGATAATACATAGTACATATATTGATCAGAAATCTGGGTGGTTTGTTAAAATTGTTTCCTACATAAAAAGAAAAATTATCATGCTAGTGAACCACCAAGGCAGAAAAAGCGTATTTTCCAGCATAGACTATAGCCATTGAATCTGAATTTGGCGCCCAAAGAGTGCTTTGTGTTAAATGCTTCTTGATGTTTTTAAGACTTAAAAAAAAATTAAAGCATCAAAAATAGATAGCCTTGTATCTTTTGCTACTCAGTATGAAAGATTTACTTCATTTCAACTTCTTTCTTTGACCAAATCTATTACAAATAAATGTTTTGGTAGTTTCCTCAAAATATTTTCTTCTCTGGTTTGTTTTCAGGATTGCTTGAGACTGTTACTTCGGTTCTTCTCCATCCGAGTATGGCTGCTCGACTTGCTGCTGCATGGGGTTTGCGCTGTGTGGCTGTAGCTTTGCCTTTCCAGCTGACACCGTTGTTGGACCGGTGTGCAGAAAGGCTTAACAACCTGAAGACCTCCCCAGAAGCTGTTAGCGGGTACAGTTTTGCCATGGCTGCTTTGTTAGGTGGAGTTCATCAATGTTCTCTAGGCATCCCCCATGCCAAAGGAAAGGTGAGATTATTAATACATTTCTGCATTGTTTTGTCTATGCCGGGGTGGAGAAGGAGGCTGTCACAAAGTAACCTGAGCTATTTAATGGTATATTCCAAAGAAATTGCATTCAAAGATTTGCTTTCCCGAATGTTACTTTCCCCGTTATATTCAAGGTTTACAGTCTGAAAAGCATAAGCCATAGCTACCAAGGAACATGTACTTCTCTGTGAACCTGAGATACGTTAGCCATGTCAAAAAGGAAATGCCTTTTTATAAACACTGTTATGCTTCAAAACTAGGAAGGATCCATTTTGAAATTATGATCGCTCCTTCCTAGTTACAAGATACTAAGTTGCTTCTTTTTAATCTGACCTCTTAAATTGCTCTAGGGCAGGGGTAGGCAACCTTGGCTCTTTTATGACTCATGGACTTCAACTCCCAGAATTCCTGAGCCAGCTATCCTATGCTGGCTCAGGAATTCTGGGAGTTGAAGTCCATGAGTCATAAAAGAGCCAAGGTTGCCTACCCCTGCTCTAGGGGTTTTATACTCTCATGCTCATTTTTATTACATAATAGTGCTTATTCTTGGGTAAATACCTTTATCGTCACAACAATAGAAGCAAATTTCATTTGATGTTGGAGCATTTCCTCTTTTTTGCTCTTCTTTTCAGGGCATTTCTCTTATCGCTTTCCATATCTTGATTTTTTTTTTCTTTAGTAATCTTTTTGTTTGCCTGCCCTGAGTCTCAACCATCCCCTACTGAGTCGTTCAACCCCTTCTTTTGTTTGACTTCTTCATTTTACTGTTTAAAGGAAAAAATAACTTGAATAATAATGAACTTAATATTAAATAAAGTTTTTATTTTCTATCCTGTGTTAATGTTAGGTTATGAGTTTTATTAAGATGTTTTGTAATTCACTTCTAAGTTGATTTTCCCTTTATTTTAGATGGTTGTTAGCATTGCTGAGGATCTCTTGCGGACTGCTGCACAAAATAGCAGGCTGTCCTTACAGCGAACCCAGGCTGGGTGGCTTTTGCTGGGTGCTCTAATGACTTTAGGTGTGTATGCACACATTCCTTTATTTTAGCAACACAGTCTGACTTGCACTTAGCAGCAAGATTGTCAATATCTCTCTAATACTAAACTTTATCAGGTTCTGCTGTTGCTACCAAAATCCATATTCTTTTGAAAGTGCAGTTACCTTGCCAGATTACTTTTGTTATGAAGTAAAAGTCTAGGTAGAAATATACTCTGATCAGTAGTTAGGAGTATTAAATTACAGTTAGCACATTGAATGATAACAGAATATTAAAGTTAGCTTTAGTTGATTTGAATCTTTTAATGTTATTAATATGTAAGCATATTTATAAAGGTACAAATATTTCTATAACCTTAAAATCAATTATACAGTAATTACAGTAAGATTCCTAAACTTACTCTGCAAGTTATTTATTTTATTAGATAATTCTATTTTAATTAAAATTTGTCAAAGTGGCATATAAAATATAAAGTCAGTTTTTGAAAATGCCATCTACAAATAGCATTGAAGCCTGTTTAGAATTCTTTGGCTTTATCTTTCATGAAGATTTATTAAGCCCCAGTATCATTTGTGTTCCTGGTAGGTCCTTCAGTTGTCCGTTACCATCTTCCTAAAATGTTGTTACTCTGGCGAAATGTGTTTCCCCGTTCGCTAAAGGAATTAGAAGCTGAAAAAGCTCGTGGAGATTCCTTTACATGGCAAGTAACACTGGAAGGACGCGCAGGAGCTCTCTGTGGTATGAATCTCAAATATACAGTACCTTGTCCAGTACTATTTCAGCCAGCCTAACTCTATATTTTATGAATAAAATAATCAGCTAGAATCAAAAGGACTGAAAACTCTATTCTGAGTAATCTTTAGATGTTGATTCCTTGTGACAAAGTGGAGGAACTGATACATATGTTATGACCATTGAAATGCAAAATAGTAAGAATACATTTGGAAAAATGCAGCCGGATTGTATTCCATCATATCCATATTTGGAATATGCTAGTATATGAGTATGGATAGGAATAGGATAGGATGTTCTTAATTTTTTTTAACAGGATACAGATATAATTGAATTGAGCACTGTATTTGTTAGGTGACCATATTATGTATGTGTCAATGCTGCAACTTTGTTTTCGGTTGTCACAGTTGGGAGGGGGGATGTGTGCTTTTAATGGTAGACATAACAATAAGTTGTCCTGTGGGAACCAAGGTCATTGCTGCTTGGGTTTTGGCGGGCTGAGCTTTCTGTTAGAAAGCCCGCCAAAGTAATTTATGGGGAATGTGATTTATGACATACTACTGAGGTGGGAAGTTCAACTTTGTAACTTTGTAACAGTTGGGAGGGAATTTCAGTCTTGGTTTCACTTTTGATCCTGCCAATACTTTGTAGCCAATAAATATGTTCTTTAAGGAAACCTTTTGCCTTGGAGTTCTGGTCTCATCTATCGGAACCATGACAGTACGTGTGTTTGTGTATAGCCAGTTTAGCTTTTCTTTTTTAGTGGAAAGCTGTAGTTTGAGCAGAGAGACCTGTTTCTGAGAGAGAGAAAGAGAGAATGACATATAGCAATAGCACTTAGATTTATATAAATGCTTCACAGTGCTTTACAACCCTCTCTAAGTGCTTTACAGAGTCAGCGTATTGCCCCCAACAATCTGGGTCTTCATTTTACTGACCTCGGAAGGATGGAAGGTTGAGCCAACCTTGAGCCGGTCTGAATCGAATTCCTGGAATGCAGAGTTAGCCTGCAATACTGCATTCTAACCACTGCATCACCATGGCTCTGTATGTCATTTCTTCCCCTCAGTAATTTTATTTTGAACATATGTCAGTTCACCTGTCCATTGCATTATATATTTGATGGATACGTTTACACTGATTTTTTAAACCTAGCATTTCTACTATTTTTGTTTGTTGCTAGCTATGAGGAGTTTTGTTGCCCACTGCCCTGAACTTCTAACAGAAGATGTTATTCGAAAATTGATGACACCTATTGAATGTGCTATGACAATGATGTCTCAGTAAGTATGTTTCTTAGAAATTGAAAGTAGTTTTCTTTTAAAATCAGTTTGTCTGCCTAATCACTACTAGAACACAATCTGTGATCTGATTTCTTATTACAACCACTAATCAACCTCTCTCCTCTGTTAATCATTTTTATTTTTTCCCTCCCCAGATGGATATGTGGATGTGGATGGCTAAATTGTAATAAATTCATGTGAAAGAGAGCTCATATACATATGGGTGATGAACATAGAATAAGTTCATTAATATACTGCCTTCTCTCTCAATACCTTGTGATCTCACCAATTTTCCCTCTGTAATTTCAAAGGGCAAAATAACATGTTCCTCTACTGGTACACATCTTCCAAAATTTATAGGGGAAAAGGTGGTTTTATTCCCAGTATTCTGTATCTACAGTATAAATTAAATAGCTTTTTGAAGTAATAGTAACTTTCATGTTTTTTTTTAACATGATAGCATTCCTTCTGTAATTAAAGCCCATGGAGCACATCTGAAGGCAAGTGCAGCAATGGTTCGATTAAGGCTTTATGACATTTTGGCTTTGTTACCACCAAAAACATATGAAGGTAAAAATTCACGTTTTCCCCCCACTATTTCTCCTGTTCTTAAATATACCCCTTTAATATGAGGTAAAAGCTTTGTAAACATTTTATTTCTCTATTTTTTTAAATGACAGAAAGTTCAGCAGGAGAACTCTGTGCTCCCATATACTCACTTTCATACATAGTAGTCCTACTCTCAGATAACATTTCCTGCAACTTTCTAGGAGTTGTGTTCAAATAATGACCTTGTAATCATAGAAATATTATGGGGCAATTGCTCATCGTACAAAGCTATTGAAGCTTCTGTAACACAGTATTTTGCCATGGGATTTCACGTGATCAGAATATTATTAGTTCTGGTTTTCCTGTTTTAAAACTAGGCTGAATCATGTGATGCTTGTTGTTTAATGGCCTGTGAAAAAACTGTATTTTATTGTTTTGCTCTAGGATCTTTTAATCCACTTCTTCGGGAGCTAGTGGCAGAATTTACTCTAACAGACAATTCTGCTAATACAACCACCTCCCTGCTTAGATCACTTTGTCACTATGATGATAGTGTTCTTCTTGGCTCCTGGCTGCAAGAAACAGACCATAAATCAATTGAAGATCAGGTATCGATCTTGTTTTCAAATCCTTTCCAAGTGTCAATTGTTTTTAATTACACACTTGTTATGTGTATGACAAATAAATTACACATTTTCTGTTTTTTTAAATATTAGCATATTAAATCTTAGTCAGATTGTTAAGCCATAAATTCATTAGGGAAACTGTTTATTTACTAAAGGCGGGCTTGGATGGCTGGATGGTCATTTGATACCGAAATGGAGCCACCCAAAAATAAAATGGGTTCTGCATTCAATCCTTCTAGAGTTACCCCATCAGTTTCCAGAACAGTAAGAATATGAAAGAAATGAAAAGATCTTTTGAGACTCCTGATGTACTGAGCCCAGTTCTCCATAACCCTGGCTAATATGGGAATATTAGTGAAGCAATATTTGGAGAGTAATAGTCCCCCATTGCTGATATAAACATATTTAACCCAATTAATTGTTTTATAGCAGATATACAACTTCCCTAAATCTTGGGCTTCCCCATTTATTTCACCATGCAGCTTTCACTTCTGCTTTGGGGAATATGGACTAGTATATTAGAAGTATTGGAGAAAATTATATTGTTATTAACGTTTGAGAAAATCCATACTTTTGAAGTAATGGCAGCTTTTCCTCATTCATTTGATGCTGCTTACAAAAATACCTTCTTATAAAAAGTGTAGAGATTGCTGCTGGCAATCCCACATCTGGGTCCTTAGAGAGGCAGAAATTAGACATAGCATATACAGTATAATTCCCAATATCACTAAAGACTCCTGCTCCTCTAGGTTCCCTACAGCAGTACTTTTAGTAGGAGCTGAAATACAGTGCAACACTTGACTTGCAATATGTTAAGACAATGTATAAGAAATTGGAAATTATTTCTAGCAAATTGCCTTTGAATGTATAGGAATATTTGTCTGACCCTAAAGCATATTGTATATTGTATAGAATAGAATAGAATAGAATAGAATAGAATAGAATAGAATATCTTTATTGTCATTGTGTAACTCACAATGAAATTAAGTGCTGTCCACAGTGCATACTACACACAAGTAAAAACCACAGATAAGAACATACATTATATACATACATCCTTCACATTCTGTTCACCGTTGTGCTGCCCCTAATATTGCACTTCAATGTTGCACTATAAATAGTATTTAATATGGTTACAGCTCTGGAATAAAAACTATTTTTCATCCTAAAAACTATTTTTCAGCCTAAAAATTGAAGCGGAGAAGGTTCTAGTAAAGATACAAAGTTGCACCTTCTATAGTTATTAGATGCTGTGCTTCTCTAGTTTTTTCATATTGTGATGTATACTTCCTTTTCATATTCTAGAAAGCCAGTTTGGTCTAGTGGTTAAGACAACAGCCTAGAAAGCAGGAGACTATGAGTTCTAATCCCACTTTAGGCATGAAAGCCAACTGAGTGACCTTGGGCCAGTCACTCATTCAGCCCAACCCACCTCACAGGTTATTGTTGATGGGAAAATAGTGTGTTGGATATATTCACCACCTTGAGTTATTTGTAAAAATAATAAAGGCAGGATACAAATAAATAAATATTGCAGATAGAAACTTTGGATGAAAATGTATGTTGTGTAGTTATCTATTTCAGAATAACTCAGGAATTTCATGCAATATTGATAATTATATGATTGAATCCATTTCACTGAATAATGCAGCTTATGAGAAGGTCTTCACTTTGCTTGAGCTGAAGGGCCCACCACTAACATAGACTTTCTCTATTATATGGAAGGAAAAAACCAGATGTGCATGTGCAAGATAAATGGTACTTGGCTTAGCAATAGTACTTGCAAGAGAGAGGTGGAGTCTTGGTAGACCATAGATTAAGGGTGAGACAGGAGTGTGCTGCAGTTGCCAAAACAGACAATGCAGTTTATGGCTGTATCAACAGAGGCACAGTGTTGTCATGTTATTTATAGTACTGCTTTATGGTGCACTGGTCAGACAACATCTGACATACTATACCCTGTTCTGGTCACTACAGTACAAAAAGGATGCTAAGGAATTGGAACGAGTGCAGACAAGAACAACAAAGATGATAAGGATCTTGTAGGCTAAATCCTGTGAAGGAACTTGGTCTGCTTACCTTCAAGAAGAGAAAGATAATGTGAGACAGGATAGCAGTCTTCCAATACATGAAGGGATGTCACCGGGAAGAGGCAGTAGATTTATTCTTCCCATTATCTAAGCATAAGACAAGAACCGGTGGGTAGACGTTTTACAATCAGATATCTGAATTTGAACTAAGAAGGAATTTCCTGACTATGAGAGCTATTAAACAGTGGAATAGCCTGACTCCTGAAGTTGTGAGTGCTTCATCACTGGAGATGTTCAAGAAAAGACTAGACATCTGTTTGTTCACAATGGTATCAGGATTCCTGTATTCTGTAGGGGATTGGACTAAAAGTACTCCAAGGCCCCTATCAACAGTCTGATTCTCTGATAATGAAAAATGGTAATGAATAACAGATATACTTATTTGAGGATATAATTGTTCTGTAAAAACTGAAGATACATTGTATAGGCCCCATAGAGTACTCTTTTAACTAGGACAGGAGTAGGCAACCTTGGCTCTTTTATGACTCATGGACTTCAACTCCCAGAATTCCTGAGCCAGCATGGCTCAGCTTGGAAACTTTCCCTTTCCCCTCAGCATGGCTGGCTCTGGAATTCTGGGAGTTGGAGTCCATGAGTCATAAAAGAGCCAAGGTTGCCTACCCTGAACTAGGACAACATTTTTTAGCTGATATGAAATATTATGGGATAAAAATGCATGTCTCTGATTTCAAATGTGCTGATGCTTTACAGCTCCAGCCCAACAGTGCCTCAGGTAGTGGTGCCCTAGAACATGATCCTTCCTCCATTTACTTGCGCATCCCAGCTGGAGAAGCAGTGCCAGGTCCTCTTCCATTGGGAGTATCAGTCATTGATGCCTCAGTGGCTCTCTTTGGAGTTGTTTTCCCTCATGTGTCCAACAAACACAGGTTTGTTATAATAAAAGCTAACACTTCTATACCTTATCAAGGTGTTCTTTCATTCAGTAATGTCAAAATGAGAATCATACAAAGATAAGTTATCCTTTTTCCAGTTTTGTAATTTTTCAAATGTTACAACTTATCTTTTGGAGAAAGCTAGTGGAAGTGCCTTGTATGTTATTTTCAAGACTATTTGATTAGCATACTAATTATCTAAATGTGATAAAATGGCTATAATGAGCAGGAGTTCCATCTTATTTGACATTCAAAGGTAATTTTTATCTAGAAATTTTCTGACCTTACATTTATTTCCAATACAACTGTTGGTTTCCACATGTTATCAGTGTGCATATTTCCTCAAAAGGGACTGAAGCATTCCTTCCCAACCTGATGCCCTCCAGATGTATTAGGACTGTAATACCCAGAATTGCTAGCCAGTATGACTTAAAGTTCATACTGATGAAGTTAAAGAATTATATGCATACTTCGAAATATGGAAGGCAACTAGAAATCTAAGAGAATTTGGGGAACTGTAGGGGATGGTGATGGAGGTAGGTGAGGAGAAAGGCNTTATCAAAAGCTTTTTGTGCATCAAGAAAAATTAAACTCATTTGCTTTTCATTGTGGACCTCATAATACTCCAAGATATCTAGAATAATCCTGACATTGTTTCTTATGTATCTTTTGGGTAAGAAACCATTTTGGTCAGAGTGTATGAAATCTGCTAGAAATCTTTCAAGTCTATGGGCCATTATAGCCATAAAAATCTGTCAGTTCACCTGTCCATTGCATTATATATTTGATGGATACGTTTACACTGATTTTTTAAACCTAGCATTTCTACTATTTTTGTTTGTTGCTAGCTATGAGGAGTTTTGTTGCCCACTGCCCTGAACTTCTAACAGAAGATGTTATTCGAAAATTGATGACACCTATTGAATGTGCTATGACAATGATGTCTCAGTAAGTATGTTTCTTAGAAATTGAAACTAGTTTTCTTTTAAAATCAGTTTGTCTGCCTAATCACTAATAGAACACAATCTGTGATCTGATTTTTTTATTACAACCACTAATCAACCTCTCTCCTCCTCTGTTAATCTTTTTTATTTTTTCCCTCCCCAGAGGGATATGTGGATGTGGATGGCTAAATTGTAATAAATTCATGTGAAAGAGAGCTCATATACATATGGATGATGAACACAGAATAAGTTAATTAATACCCTGCCTTCTCTCTCAATACCTTGTGATCTCACCAATTTTCCCTCTGTAATTTCAAAGGGCAAAATAACATGTTCCTCTACTGGCACACATCTTCCAAAATGTATAGGGGAAAAGGTGGTTTTATTCCCAGTATTCTGTATCTACAGTATAAATTAAATAGCTTTTTGAAGTAATAGTAACTTTCATGTTTTTTTTTTAACATGATAGCATTCCTTCTGTAATTAAAGCCCATGGAGCACATCTGAAGGCAAGTGCAGCAATGGTTCGATTAAGGCTTTATGACATTTTGGCTTTGTTACCACCAAAAACATATGAAGGTAAAATTCACATTTTTTCCCCACTATTTCTCCTGTTCTTAAATATACCACTTTAATATGAGGTAAAAGCTTTGTAAACATTTTATTTCTCTATTTTTTTAAATGACAGAAAGTTCAGCAGGAGAACTCTGTGCTCCCATATACTCACTTTCATACATAGTAGTCTTACTCTCAGATAACATTTCCTGCAACTTTCTAGGAGTTGTGTTCAAATAATGACCTTGTAATCATAGAAATATTATGGGGCAATTGCTCATCGTACAAAGCTATTGAAGCTTCTGTAACACAGTATTTTGCCATGGGATTTCACGTGATCAGAATATTATTAGTTCTGGTTTTCCTGTTTTAAAACTAGGCTGAATCATGTGATGCTTGTTGTTTAATGGCCTGTGAAAAAACTGTATTTTATTGTTTTGCTCTAGGATCTTTTAATCCACTTCTTCGGGAGCTGGTGGCAGAATTTACTCTAACAGACAATTCTGCTAATACAACCACCTCCCTGCTTAGATCACTTTGCCACTATGATGATAGTGTTCTTCTTGGCTCCTGGCTGCAAGAAACAGACCATAAATCAATTGAAGATCAGGTATCCGAACTTGTTTTCAAATCCTTTCCAAGTATCAATTGTTTTTAATTACACACTTGTTATGTGTATGACAAATAAATTACACATTTTCTGTTTTTTTAAATATTAGCATATTAAATCTTAGTCAGATTGTTAAGCCATAAATTCATTAGGGAAACTGTTTATTTACTAAAGGCGGGCTTGGATGGCTGGATGGTCATTTGATACTGAAATGGAGCCACCCAAAAATAAAATGGGTTCTGCATTCAATCCTTCTAGAGTTGCCCCATCAGTTTCCAGAACAGTAAAGCTAAGAATATGAAAGAAATGAAAAGATCTTTTGAGACTCCTGATGTACTGAGCCCAGTTCTCCATAACCCTGGCTAATATGGGAATATTAGTGAAGCAATATTTGGAGAGCAATAGTCCCCCATGGCTGATATAAACATATTTAACCAATTAATTGTTTTATAGCAGATATACAACTTCCCTAAATCTTGGGCTTCCCCATTTATTTCACCATGCAGCTTTCACTTCTGCTTTGGGGAATATGGACTAGTATATTAGAAGTATTGGAGAAAATTATATTGTTATTAACGTTTGAGAAAATCCATACTTTTGAAGTAATGGCAGCTTTTCCTCATTCATTTGATGCTGCTTACAAAAATACCTTCTTATAAAGTGTAGAGATTGCTGCTGGCAGTCCCACATCTGGATCCTTAGAGAGGCAGAAATTAGACATAGCATATACAGTATAATTCCCAATATCACTAAAGACTCCTGCTCCTCTAGGTTCCCTACACTTTTAGTAGGAGCTGAAATACAGTGCAACACTTGACTTACAATATGTTAAGACAATGTATAAGAAATTGGAAATTATTTCTAGCAAATTGCCTTTGAATGTATAGGAATATTTGTCTGACCCTAAAGCATATTGTATATTGTATAGAATAGAATAGAATAGAATAGAATAAAATAGAATAGAATAGAATAGAATAGAATAGAATAGAATAGAATATCTTTATTGTCATTGTGTAACTCACAATGAAATTAAGTGCTGTCCACAGTGCATACTACACACAAGTAAAAACCACAGATAAGAACATACATTATATACATACTGTACATCCTTCACATTCTGTTCACCGTTGTGCTGCCCCTAATATTGCACTTCAATGTTGCACTATAAATAGTATTTAATATGGTTACAGCTCTGGGATAAAAACTATTTTTCATCCTAAAAACTATTTTTCAGCCTAAAAATTGAAGCTGAGAAGGTTCTAGTAAAGATACAAAGTTGCACCTTCTATAGTTATTAGATGCTGTGCTTCTCTAGTTTTTTCATATTGTGATGTATACTTCCTTTTCATATTCTAGAAAGCCAGTTTGGTCTAGTGGTTAAGACAACAGCCTAGAAAGCAGGAGACTATGAGTTCTAATCCCACTTTAGGCATGAAAGCCAACTGAGTGACCTTGGGCCAGTCACTCACTCAGCCCAACCCACCTCACAGGTTATTGTTGATGGGAAAATAGTGTGTTGGATATGTTCACCATCTTGAGTTATTTGTAAAAATAATAAAGGCAGGATACAAATAAATAAATATTGCAGATAGAAACTTTGGATGAAAATGTATGTTGTGTAGTTATCTATTTCAGAATAACTCAGGAATTTCATGCAATATTGATAATTATATGAATCCATTTCACTGAATAATGCAGCTTATGAGAAGGTCTTCACTTTGCTTGAGCTGAAGGGCCCACCACTAACATAGACTTTCTCTATTATATGGAAGGAAAAAACCAGATGTGCATGTGCAAGATAAATGGTACTTGGCTTAGCAATAGTACTTGCAAGAGAGAGGTGGAGTCTTGGTAGACCATAGATTAAGGGTGAGACAGGAATGTGCTGCAGTTGCCAAAACAGACAATGCAGTTTACGGCTGTATCAACAGAGGCACAGTGTTGTCATGTTATTTATAGTACTGCTTTATGGTGCACTGGTCAGACAACATCTGACATACTATACCCTGTTCTGGTCACTACAGTACAAAAAGGATGCTAAGGAATTGGAACGAGTGCAGACAAGAACAACAAAGATGGTAAGGATCTTGTAGGCTAAATCCTGTGAAGGAACTTGGTCTGCTTACCTTCAAGAAGAGAAGGATAATGTGAGACAGGATAGCAGTCTTCCAATACATGAAGGGATGTCACCGGGAAGAGGCAGTAGATTTATTCTTCCCATTATCTAAGCATAAGACAAGAACCGGTGGGTAGAAGTTTTACAATCAGATATCTGAATTTGAACTAAGAAGGAATTTCCTGACTATGAGAGCTATTAAACAGTGGAATAGCCTGACTCCTGAAGTTGTGAGTGCTTCATCACTGGAGATGTTCAAGAAAAGACTAGACATCTGTTTATTCACAATGGTATCAGGATTCCTGTATTCTGTAGGGGATTGGACTAAAAGTACTCCAAGGCCCCTATCAACAGTCTGATTCTCTGATAATGAAAAATGGTAATGAATAACAGATATACTTATTTGGGGATATAATTGTTCTGTAAAAACTGAAGATACATTGTATAGGCCCCATAGAGTACTCTTTTAACTAGGACAGGAATAGGCAACCTTGGCTCTTTTATGACTCATGGACTTCAACTCCCAGAATTCCTGAGCCAGCATGGCTCAGCTTGGAAACTTTCCCTTTCCCCTCAGCATGGCTGGCTCTGGAATTCTGGGAGTTGGAGTCCACGAGTCATAAAAGAGCCAAGGTTGCCTACCCTGAACTAGGACAACATTTTTTAGCTGATATGAAATATTATGGGATAAAAATGCATGTCTCTGATTTCAAATGTGCTGATGCTTTACAGCTCCAGCCCAACAGTGCCTCAGGTAGTGGTGCCCTAGAACATGATCCTTCCTCCATTTACTTGCGCATCCCAGCTGGAGAAGCAGTGCCAGGTCCTCTTCCATTGGGAGTATCAGTCATTGATGCCTCAGTGGCTCTCTTTGGAGTTGTTTTCCCTCATGTGTCCAACAAACACAGGTTTGTTATAATAAAAGCTAACACTTCTATACCTTATCGAGGTGTTCTTTCATTCAGTAATGTCAAAATGAGAATCATACAAAGATAAGTTATCCTTTTTCCAGTTTTGTAATTTTTCAAATGTTACAACTTATCTTTTGGAGAAAGCTAGTGGAAGTGCCTTGTATGTTATTTTCAAGACTATTTGATTAGCATACTAATTATCTAAATGTGATAAAATGGCTATAATGAGCAGGAGTTCCATCTTATTTGACATTCAAAGGTAATTTTTATCTAGAAATTTTCTGACCTTACATTTATTTCCAATACAACTGTTGGTTTCCACATGTTATCAGTGTGCATATTTCCTCAAAAGGGACTAAAGCATTCCTTCCCAACCTGATGCCCTCCAGATGTATTAGGACTGTAATACCCAGAATTGCTAGCCAGTATGACTTAAAGTTCATACTGATGAAGTTAAAGAATTATATGCATACTTCGAAATATGGAAGGCAACTAGAAATCTAAGAGAATTTGGGGAACTGTAGGGGATGGTGATGGAGGTAGGTGAGGAGAAAGGCAGCTAAAGTTGGACGGAAGAAAAAGAGATCACTAGTATAGTTAAAAGACAAGAGAAATACTGGTATCCTTTGTGAGGGTGATTGTATAATGAAGCACTCAGGAGACATTTACTGATAAAACTAAAGAGAAACAACTTTTTTCCTCTCCTCATTGTACAATGAATGCACTTTTAATGACTCATAAGGTTCCTTTGAATAAATGAAAGACAAAATATCACCCCCACCTCTCGCACACTTAAGATATCATGCTTCTTAACAAAAGAATTTATTAAATGATAATTTCAGTGCAAGAACTACTTTAAGTTGTTCAGCAATAAGTTAAAGCATATTCATTTATTTCCAAGAAACTTAAAAGTGATTATGCCATTCTGGATTAAATAAACCAAATTTCACCACAGCTGCAGTGAATCTCGGCAGCACAAGACTAGATTTTTAGAAGTAAACAAAGTAAACTTCAGAGTTAATTCTAATTACATTAATTCATATCTGACAAAAGCTGCTTTAAAGTGTCAAGATATTTAGCAACCATTACTACTGGAATGTGGATGGTTGCTATTTGAATACTTGTTTCCTCATTATATTTCTATTTTCAGGCTACAGATGTTGGATCATTTTGCAGAATGCATCAAACAGGCAAAAGGTGTTCGTCAACAAGCAGTGCAGCTTAATATTTTTACTGCTGTTCTCAGTGCACTAAAGGTAAATCTACTTCAAAAGATGAAACTATAGTGTTGTTCTCAAGCAATGGAATGGACTCTTAGGAGCTTTTCCTGCTCTGTTGGTTTTTAGTAAGAGACTTGTTGCTTCAGCTAGGCCATGGGTCTTCAAACTTGGCCCTTTTATGACTTGTGGACTTCAACTCCCAGAATTCCTTAGCCAGGCACCCTGGCTGAGGAATTCTGGGAGTTGAAGTCCACAAGTCAATAAAAGGGCCAAGTTTGAAGACCCCTGAGCTAGGCCTTTTTAGTTTAATTAGCACACAGTGATTTTAATAATTTTATCACACTTTAAACAATGGTTTTATTGTTACTTGACTTGAGTCCCCTTTGGGTAGAAAGGTGGATTGCAAAGTGAACACACAATGATACTTTTATAAATTGTAAGATGCTGAAAATCGAGTATATCAGAGCACATTCATAAATGTATTTTCTTAAAATAATCAATGACTGCCTTAAAGACACTCTAGATAATGTTTTAAAGTATTACCTTTTGTAAAAGGGCTTGGCTGAGAACAAAAGTACCTTAGGACCAGAAGAAGTCCGCAAGTCTGCTTTGACTCTTGTAATGGGAGCACTTGACAACCCGAATCCTATCTTGAGATGTGCTGCAGGAGAAGCTCTGGGCAGAATGGCACAGGTGGTTGGGGAAGCAACTTTCATTGCCAGGATGGCTCAGTACAGCTTTGATAAGTATGTTGTAATTTTACCTTAAGTAAAACAAGGACTGTGCTAAATACTACTTCTGTTTGGGCTTGTTTGTTTATTCTTTAAAATTGTCTTCTTTTGTACAACATATGAAAAATATATAAACTATATATGACTCTTATTATTGGTAGTGGTTCTGTTCCAAACCATTCATAAAACCATGAATAATGAAACCATGAATAACGAGTAGTTAGATTCTGGAGTCTGTGCTCATTTTCCTCAGCCAAGAGAGGCTGTGTTCTTCCTGCTTGCAAGAGCAATACCAGCTTCTATCATTAGTAGTTTATTCTAAGGCAGGGAGTCTTCAAACCTGGCCCTTTTATTGCTTGTGGACTTCAACTCCCAGAACTCCTCAGCGAGCGTGCCTGGCTGATGAATTCTGGGAGTTGAAGTCCTCAAGTCATAAAAGGGCCAAGTTTGAAGACCCCTGTTCTAAGGCTTCCCAAAAAAAAAAAAATACTACCTCAGCCCAATCCCATTGGAGCAAGCCATAAGCACTCTCCAGCAGCCATATTAAACCCAATTAAGAGGTTCTTATGACACTGAAAATCATGTAAAATTAAGAAACTAGCATGAGACATTTGGCATGATGAAGGCAACATTCTTCATCACCAGCCAACTAATTTGCTCTAGAGAAGAAAGCAGCCAGATACCAAAAGATAGCCACTCAGAACCTTGCAGTCAGGCTGATCCAGCAAGATCTGTTATAACCAAGTGAGAAAAAGTAACAAATATACTATGCAGACAATCTAACTCTATTCTGAAAAAGAAAGACATGCTTTGCAGATATGTAAAAGCCCATCTGCATTTTGTACACGCATAAAGAAATAAAATGGAAGCCAAAATGTGAATATGTGAAGATCTTTTATTTGTATGCCCAAATGTTGTCTACATGTAACAGTTGTGAATATTCAAAACTGTTAATACACAAACTGTTTATAACAATAATATCACAATAATTTTGGCTGAATAAACTATAACTGAAAAAAATCGGCTGTAAGAATGCACATAAATGAAGTTGATCAGTATTACTTCCTTAGTTTGTTGGTTAAAAAGAAGTGTGGCCTTTGTGCCAAGGGAAGCTTGCTATGATGCTATGCAGTTTTTGTCCCCCTTCTCTCACCCACTACTGCCATTTAGGGATAGAATTTAGGAGGATGAGTGGCAACTGGCAAGGCTGTGGTTCTGGATCCTGAGGTAGTAGAGGCCGAGTGACTGCTCGGAAGTGGATTAGGAAGGAATAGTAAATGAGATCCAGCCCTCCTCCCATTACAATTCCTTGACTAAAAGCCCTTGTTGCTTGAATTATGGACTCAGATGCAAATGTGGTGTGTCAAGCAGTGTTTGAAAGCAGACATTATTCAATGAAGAGAAGTTACAGCCCCTCTGGCAGTAGGCAGGGCAGGTGCCTTGGTACAAGAGATATCTTAGCACAGCTTGAGCACCTTAGACAAAGCTGCTTTCTTCCAAGATTATCGCCACATAACCCCAAACAAATTCAGAAGGTGTAAATACTTTTCAGTTCAGTGGATCTTACTTTGAAAAAGAATACAAAAATGCCAGTTTATTTCATTTGTTTTCTGCCCGAAAGGGAGTGTGTACATGGCTAATTTTGGCGTCGAGATAACTTGACTGGCTTTGGGTTCTAAGTATTCTAAAAGTTTGGAATCGTGTGGAGTCAGAGGAAGAAAATCAATTTAAAGAGAGGGTTTGTGGTTCCAGAGTTACAATTCTTTTAATTGTATTTATTTATATCAGTTCATGGTTGTAGAAAAATGATTTAAATGATTTAAATGATTATAACATTTGTTAGGTTTAACACTACAATATGGAACATTTTTATGTATGTGAAAAAAATGAAGGAAGAAGTGAGAGCAAGAAAGAGGGAAAAATTCAGAACATTTTTCTGATTCAGTTTTTATTCGATTCATTTACTTAGTGAATTATTCATAAATGCTTTATATTTCAAATATCAGGAAGATAACCCTGAAGATAATCATGAAGATAATAATGAAGACAAAAGCTTAGACCCAATTGCTACTATCCTACATTAATTTTCTAATATTGTTGGAATTTTTAAAAGTATGTTTTTAATGGGGAAATGGAGTTATTTAGAAGTATAGACAGGTTTTAACAATTTAATTATAAAATTTTGTTTAAAATAATGGATTTAATGATTTTTTAAAAAAAATAAATATTGGCAGGTTGAAATCTGCTAGAGATGTTGTTTCAAGAACTGGCCACTCTTTGGCCCTTGGGTGTCTGCATCGCTATGTTGGTGGAATAGGTTCTGGGCAGCATTTGAAAACCAGTGTCAGCATTCTGTTAGCGCTAGCACAAGATGGAACCTCTCCCGAAGTTCAGGTAAAATTAATATGCATTCATATACATCAGGGGGGTCAAACTGCCGGCCCGCAGGCTGGACGCATCATCCGGAAGCCGCACCCACCTCATTGCCGGCAATGGCAAAACCGTCCCGATACGTTGCGCGATGTCACGTGACGTCGTGAGTTTGACATGACTGATATACATTATATGAACATAGATGATAGGAATATAATATTTGTGCTTTGAAAAATATTCAGATATGCTTTGGACTTCACACAAGTGAATAGTCTCTCTGCTATTCATTTAAGAAACATGACTTTTTTGGTTTTCTGCAAACTTGCTTCAGCGAATGCACTCATTAAAGTTAGCATGACTCTTATTGTAATAAAATATTTTAACATATTATTATTATTATTATTATTATTATTATTATTATTATTATTATTATTATTTAAATCTTTATTCATTATCCTTTTTGTAAACAGCTGAATTAAAAAAAATTATTACGTGTATGTTAGAGAACTGTCGGCTAGAAATCATAAATTATATTTGTTAGTCTGCTTGCTCTTGTTTTGTGAGGCATAGGGACATTTACGTTTCTTTAATTATTATTATAGTAGGCAGTTCCTGTACAGTTCCCAATCTAGAGAGAGATGTTAATGATGTTAGTATACAATTTGAGAATCCATTTGTTATACAGATATCCTCGACTTAGGACCACAGTTGAGCCCAAAATTTCTGTTGCTAAGTGGGGCAGTGGTTAAATGAGTTTGTGCCTCATTTTTGCCACAGTTCTTAGCAAATCACTGCTGTTGTTAAGCGAATCATACAGTTGTTAAGCAAATTCGGCTTCCCCAATTGATTTTGCTTGCCGGAAGCCAGCTGGGAAGGTTACAAATGGTGATCACATGACCCCAGGACAGTGCTACCATCATAAATACATGCCAGTTGCCAAGTGAATTTTGATCATGTGATCCTGGGGATGCTGCAATGGTTGTGAGTGAGAAAAAAAAGTCAGAAGTCACTTTTTTCCAGTGCCGTTGTACCTTCGAAAGATCACTAAATGGAGTGGTTGTAAGTAGAGGACTACCTATAGCTGTAGCCTTTTAAGGATCCTAATTCAGATGAAAGCATATGATTAAATTATTCATTCTTCTTCTAGACATGGTCTCTCCATTCACTTGCTCTGATAGTGGATTCCAGCGGACCAATGTATCGTGGCTATGTGGAGCCTACCCTATCTTTGGTCCTTACCTTACTTCTGACAGTGCCTCCCTCCCATACAGAAGTTCACCAATGTTTGGGTCGATGTCTAGGTGCTATAATAACTACTGTCGGTCCTGAGCTTCAAGGTTAGTATGAAAACAATAAAAGCATTGGACCTTTCCTACAGTTTTATGCATATTACATTGCATGTGATTTAATACAAAGGTACAGTGCTTTGGATCCAAAACCAAAAAAGGTTCTTCAAAGCAGACGTGAGCATGTGTGCTTCTCTTCTTGGCACATCCTTAACAAAGCTACTAATTTTCCTGAGATTGCATGGTAGAAGCATGATCCCTGGAAAATAGGTGTTTAAGTTAAAAAGGTACTGACAGTGCACCTACAATCATTCTCAGACATATGTTTCCACACTGTTGGCACCTTCTTAAACTCCCAACAGGTACTTTCTTGACCCCAGGTGGTTATTATGATTCTAGGAGTGAGGAGGTGCCAAACAAATGTTTGTTCCAAGACACTTTTTGGGCTTTAAATCCAAAGTGAGAGGCAAGTTTACTATTTTTATTCTGTTTTTCTTCTTTTTACTCTACTCTTATTCTATGTTATGTGTACTATATAGTTAACATTATTATATCTAAGAACATCTGATTCTTAGACAAGTCCTTGCAGTTTACTTAGCCAGGTTTTTCAGAAGTGGTTTGACATTGCCTTTTTTCTAGGGCTGGGAAAAATGCCTAGCCCAAGATCATCCAGCTGCTTTGTGCCTACGGTGGGACTATAACTCACTGTCTCCTGATTTCTAGCCTGATACTTTAACCACTACACCAAACTGGCTCTTCAATCCAGATTATCTAACTGTAATTGCATGTAGATGCAGTTGTTTCTAGGCTGGTTTTATGATACAACCATACTAGTGATTCTTGAACTGCCTCAGGTCCTGGTCATTTTCTGAGCAAAATTCTGAGAATTCATCTTGATCTTTCAATAATATTTAATCAGAGATTTTTCTTTAAGGTTTCATACCATCTGAAATGTGTCTTAAGGATAATACCCCTCAGAAATTATATTATAGAGTTCAGTTCCTTTCTTTTGCAGCTCAGTTTATTATTTAAGATACTGTTAGACTGTTTTGCATAAGCTGCATCTTAATATGGTGTACAGTGAAATGATTAAAACATTACACTGGAAGTAAAACTGTATAAACATATTTATACACCCTAACACTCATATGCCTGATTGTTTGTAACCTTCAGTTTGGGAAATGGTGCCTCAGAGTGTAATAGTTTTTTAATTAACATACCTCAAATGGGATAACTTACAGAATGCATCCAAAATCCAGGATCTTGACTCCCATGAGATTGAAATTTGACAAATTTGAGGCTGCTTCATTAAAAGCTGCTATGGTGCTATATTGTCGTAGTAAGCCAAGTCATTTGATTGTGATTTCCAATGCTTCCTGACAGAAGTCAGAAGTTGCTCCCACTCTCACTGCTTTCCCTCCCTTCCGGTGGTCATTCTATTTCTCTCTTTAGATAAGGAAATATCTCTGAAATAATGAGCCCAAAGGTCACAAGTTCTCTAGTATTCATTAGTAGATAGGTTGGCAGGAAAAGGAACGAAATAAAATTTATCCATAATATATAGAAAAAATCCAAAAGAATAGATAGATCTTCAACACTATAGGAACTTAAACATATAATAATAGACATCTTATAGATTTCTGATAGTGGGAGAAAATGTTCAAAAATTTATTATGTGGTGAATATCCTAAGTTGAGTCCTTTTATTTCCTTAAAGCAGAGGTCCCCAAACTTTCGGGCACCAGGGACCAGTTATGCGGAGAGAGGTTTTTCCATGGACAGGAGGGGGCGTGGTTTTGTCTGCTGCCTGCATCCTGTGGATGGGGCTTTCCTTGTTTGTGCGGACCAGTTGCTGGCATGCCACAGCCTGGTACTGGTCCATGGCCCGGGGATTGGGGACCCCTGCCTTAAAGGATTGTACTTTTCTTGGGTATTAAATTGCAAGATATTCATTTGGCTGTCTTTCATTTCACAATTTATAAAAGTTGATTTAAAAATGTTAATTTTGATAGGTAATGGAGCTACTATTTCTACCATCCGTTCCTCATGTCTGGTGGGATGTGCAATTACACAAGATCATTCTGACTCTCTTGTTCAAGCAGCTGCCATTTCCTGTCTCCAGCAACTTCACATGTTTGCACCACGACATGTTAACCTTTCCAGTCTTGTTCCCAGTCTTTGTGTAAGTATATTTTGTCCTTGCTAGCAATAGCAATAGCACTTAGACTTATATACTGCTTCACAGTGCTTTACAGCCCCCTCTAAGTGGTTTACAGAGTCAGCATATTACCCTCAACAATCTGGGTCCTCATTTTACCGATTTCAGAAGGATGGAAGGCTGAGTCAAACTTGAGCCGGTGAGAATCAAACTGCCAAACTTAGCACTGGCAGTCAGCAGAAGTATCCCAAAATAGTGTCCCACAATGCTCACAATGATACCAACATTGTCAGATCACTGCTTGTCACAAGCATGTATAAAATGTACTTTCTATCTTTGTAATAAAATATATAAACTATAGATCTTCCTGTTAATTTGTAAGTTTTTGAGTGCATTAGAAAAGTCTGAGGTAGACATTTAGATTTTGCAGATTCTTAAAATGCTTTTATCCTCTGAATGAAGATGAGACGCAGTATGGTATACTTTTGAACCTTTTATGAAACTAATTCTTTTGTTACACTTTGCTGAAACGGCAAAAACACAAAGACTTTTGGAATAATTGTTAATAAATTAATAATTGTTCAAAAAGAGTTCCTTGCAGAATAATTAGACACTCTGCATATTGTTTCTTTCTGTGAAGAAAGATCAGGAGGTTGCTATGTTACGTAAAAGTAGAAGATTTAAATATTGGAAGAAAGATATTTAACATCTCTGTTTAAAAATTATATTTGGCTTTGTCATAAACTGAGTTGAAGTCCATGAATCTTAAAGTTGCCAAGATTGAGAAACACAGATTGAAATGGTCTTACGTAATAACTGATTGGCATTAATCTGTAGAAGTACAAACATTTTGAAGTAACCAAGTCCTTTCGGCTGCTTTTTGATGATTATAGGTTCACCTATGCAGCTCCCATCTGCTTCTACGTAGGGCTGCAGTGGCATGTTTGAGGCAGCTTGCCCAAAGAGAAGCAGCAGAAGTATGTGAATATGCCATGAGCTTAGCAAAGAATACTGGAGAGAAAGAGAATAACGGGACAAGTAAGTATCGGACCAAACAGTGGAACTTCTTAAATAGGTTTCCTGTTTTTGTTTTTCAGCTACATTTTTCTCTCTCAAAATTCTGCGAATAATATGAACATTCTCTCCTTTCACAGGTTGATAGATTGTTAGTAGTTTTCTCTTGATTGGCTGGAGAAAGGCATTTGCTGAGCCTAGGCCTGCAGAGATGAATAGCAGTTTTATCCTCTGCATTTTAAATTAACTGTTTTGTGTAACATTGAAGGGTGCTTCCTAAGATATGGAAAGACGAATTGAATATCTGATTAATTCAGTCTGACTGCAAATCTAGATGAAATCTTGCTGTGGTTTTAGCAGGTTTTTATACACATTGAAGACCTATGGTACTGTAATGTCACAATTATTCTTGTTTCCTTAGTTGTAGGCATTGTATTAACTATTATGATTGCACATGAAGTTAAATAATTCACTAGAAAAATCTCAGATGTTGTACCACTTAATATATGTTTTGCAGATATTAATCCTTTTGCCCTAGGATTTGGCTCCCGGAGAGATAGTCATGGCAGACGTCAAGGAATTAATATAACAGAAACAGGACTTGAAGGAGTTCTTTTTGGAATGTTAGATCGTGAGACTGATCGGAAATTGTGTTCTGATATTCATGACACTTTGGGCCATATGCTTTCATCTCTGGCAGTGGAAAAGCTCTCTCACTGGCTAATGTTATGTAAGGATGTCCTCGCAGCATCCAGTGGTAAGAATCTGAAAATGACTTGGTAAATGAATGAAGAAAACATTATTTGTTGTCTCCTCTTTCTATAGAGGTTCTTTGTTTACTGTAAAAGAACTATTCAGTTTGCAATCTGTTGTGTCTTCGGCAAATCTTTGTAAAAATTATTAAAAGGTCATCTATGATAAACCAAAATCTTTTTATTTATTTATTTGAATTTATGGGCCACCTAATTCCAATGGGCTCTGGACAGCTGATAAATATTTCCTCAGACAACAGATGAAGCAGTGGAAAAAGCTTTGAATGGTTTTTGTGCTTTGGCTTGTGCAATCGGGCTTAATATATCCCTTCATAAGTGTGGCTTTTTAAAGAATTTTTTAAATTAATGTTTTGAATGAGATAAAGGAGAAGGTGCGTATTTGTAGAGATGGCCCTCTAAAAGTTCTGTGATTTTTAAGTTTTGTGCTATAACTGCCTAAATATTAAAACCATATTATTTGAAATTTAGCTATAAAATTAGGTTGTAAGCAGGTGAGCTCAATCAATAATCCATTCATATATTTTCCTGACTTTTAATGGTACATCTATGAAATGGATTTAAATGTTAATTGTGTTTTCCACAAATAGATAACTGAACTCATAATTTCAGTGATTTAGGCATATTTTGAAGCATTTCATTGCAACATAATACAAGAAGCTAAGGTTTGTAAAACATTAAAATGCTTATCTTTATTTAATTATTAAAAGGGTGACAGTTTAACAAATTGGCCATATACTTTCTTTTCTTTAATTTCTCTCCCTTAAAGACGAATTTTCTGATTTTTCAAAATGTTATTTTGTTCTGAGTTGCTTTCATTTGTAACTGAGATATAGTTGCTTGATTTTTCTTTTTATACATTGTGTACAACGTATACATTGTGTACATTGTACTGCAAATGTAGTGTTTGAATGGTTCAGATGGCTTAAATGGATCAAAACATAAGGCAGGGTTTTTAAGTGGCAATATCTGGGAAGTGAAATTCAATCTTCTTTTTTTCTCCTTTATGTGTCATTGTTTTCTTGGTAGAAATGTTAACATGTTGCCTACATTCTTGACAACTTTACCACAGTTTCCTGAGAAACAGGCTATTTAAAGGCAAAACTGCAATTATGAAATTGCAATACCTGAAATTACTTGCATTTCACATGAAGGTTCATATGAGCTATTAATTTCAGATGGGACCATTAGGTGGGGTAATGATCGGAAATAAAGCTGCCTTTGCGATGGCATTCCAATTGCGAACGCTGTCTTGTCTTTTCACTGGATGAAAACAACGCTGTTCTTCCACCGTTTTATATGATATTATTTTAATAACTAATCTTGGACATTTTATTCAGGCCTCAGTCCTAAATATTTTGTACCAGTAATACATCTCTTGCCGTATACAGATATGACAACTACAGCTCCATTAGGAGGTGAAAAAGATGAAGATTTGGAGAAGAAGGATGAAATGGACGATGATATAATGTTTACTACACTGGGTGAAGAAGACAAATCAAAGCCTTCTGTGGCTCCTCGCTGGGCTACTCGAGTATTTGCCGCAGACTGTCTGTGTCGAATTATCATGCTCTGTGAACATGCAAATAAAGCCCACTTCGATCTAGCTCTAGCCCGTTCTGCCAAACTTAGAGATCCTAAAAGTAAGGAAGTGCCTTTTTTCCTTTTCATTTTTCTTGAATTTGTTTCTTAGCCACTTTGAAATATCATGAATGAGTAATCAGATATTCTTTTTGCTTTGACGAAAGATTGTTGGAGCCATATTATATTTCAAAATATATTATAGGCTATATGATTTGACATAATATAGCAAAATGCATCAGAGATTCACTACAAGTGTGTTTGCTTGCAGGTTTTTTGTCTTCTAGATCAGGGGTGTCAAACCCAATTTCATTGAGGGCCACATCAGCATTGCAGTTGCCCTCGGGGGGGCGGGGGTGTGTGGCCAGGGTGGGTGTGGCCTATTGGGTGGGCATGGCCAGCTCTACATCGTTCGTGTCAAGGGGGCCTGCGGGGGCCTGGGCAGGAGTGGGACAGATCTGAGGGTCTCTGGCAGAAGGGGGTGGGACCGGGGCAAGTGCCAAGGCATGGTCCACTGGAGAGCCTCACTGCCTGCTGAAACCCCTCCACTGGAGCCCATCAAGCCGGATATGTGAAGTACGCAAGGGCCATTTGCTGGCCACTTCCAGGCGATGGTGCATTTCTTCATTCCTCACAAAGGGTGACACCTCCCCAGCATGCACCCAGGGACCGGGGCCGAAGTGGCGGGGGCTGGTTCCTCGCTGTTTCCAGACGGCCTTGTGTAGCTAAGATTGAATGCGTTTCAGCATAGATGGCCACCACAAAATTGTACATTGGCTCCTGGCCGGCCTGGGCCAGGGCCAAGGCAGTGGGGGCCGTTCCCTCACTGTTTCCAGGATGGCTTCGCGGGCTGCATGAAACCACTTCGCGGGCCGCATGCGGCCCCCGGGCCTTGTGTTTGACATGTCTGTTCTAGATTTTAAATTGCTTATCAAAATATGTGCTGCCTATTTAGATTTATTTTTCTATAGCTGAAATTTGGATGAAAGAAGAAATTTTAAATTATGTTTTGCTCCTTAATATTCTGATGTTCACTTTTGAATACTGTTCTTATATCATTCCCTCCTTCTTTCCTTCACCTTTTAAATATATCTCAGACCGTGGTTTATTGTAAAGCTACTCATCATAGTTTCCTCAGCCAGGTATAACGCAAAATATAGTTAATTCAATTGAGAAATCTTAAATGTAAAGAAGATGAAAGTGGTGGTACAAAGATGGAACAAGTCATTTTCTGCAGGCTACCATTGTGAGCTTTTCAGAATCATCTGAATGACCAATGTGCTTAAAAGTTGGGACACTATACTTAAAAAAAATGTTCAGATATTTCTGTGATATACTGTATCTTATAAAACACTGAATATTATTTTTGTTAGAGATTTTAGAGACTGCGTGTTAAGTGGGGCAATTTATTTACATCCAATAGTGATTTTTTTCCTTAACAGAAGATGCCTTATGTTCTCATAGCTGATGCCATATAAATTTTGCTGATGTTCCCGGGAAGCAATTTCCAATAAAATAAATCATCATCATTATAACACACGAATTCTGTATAGGGATTCAGTCTTTTGAAAGTCCATAAAAATGCATTTCATCTCTCATAGTTTTTGCACATCCAATTTAATGTTGATATAAGGTAAAGTTTTAAAAGATGCTAAATGCAAAGAAAGCCATGATTGTAGGCTGTGTTTCTCATCTTTGTACTCTTCGAATAGGTCTGTTTTATAATCTGAATTAAGCCTTTGTTTCAAAAATACTGTGCATTGTTGCCTTAACCAAATTAACCAATGGCTTGAATCTCAGAAAGGATCACATGCTCTTCTGTGAATAATAGACACTATGAGCTCGCTAAATATAGTTTAGATTTTTGCAGAACATGAGATGAACTCATGTGTCATTATTTTTTTAAAATTCCTGTCTTGAAAAGAATACAAGAGAAGTCTTGGCATTTGAAACAATATTTTTGCTCAGGTTTTAGGGGGGGTGGGGGTGGGAGGCTTGGCTTTGCTGAAACTGGAGTAAATGCGCAACTTACATTTTTTTAAATCAAAGCCGGCCAATTGTGGGTGGCTTTTGAAATAAGTCCTTTTCTGGTTTTTATTTTCAGATGACCTTCTAGTGCTTCATCTCTCAGACCTTATTCGCATGGCATTTATGGCTGCAACTGACCACAGCAATCAACTGCGAATGGCTGGTCTCCAAACACTTGAAGACATTATCAAGAAATTTGCAGCGGTTCCTGAGCCAGAGTTTCCAGGCCACGTAATTCTAGAACAGTATCAAGCTAATGTAAGATAATTTTGGGTTTTATATGCCAGTTTAAAAATCAGATGGAAAAAGCTATGCCTTTCATCCCAGTATTGCTTGTGTCGGAGTTTTGAATGCATATACTAATGCTTTTTGGATAACAGTGGTCTGTATACAGACATGGAGTTCTGACAGAGTCTTTGCTCTTGATCTCATTTTATGAGGATTGACTCTAAAATCAAGGTCAGGCATTTCCTCATAAAATGTTGGATTACTCCAAGAAAAAGTATTCCCTAATTTCCCAAAGTTCATCAGTTAAAATGAATGTGATTTTGCTTGTTTTGTTTTGCTGTGTGAGGGTACTGCATGCGGACTATATTGTGTGTCTCAGAAAAACACCATTAACTCATACATTCGTTTGAAGAAATATAGGAAAATCTCATGAGGTTTTAAGTTAGAGCAGTAAAATTCTATGACATTTGGCAATTTGATGAGATTTTGACCATATTCAGAGTTGTTATATTGCATTATAAAATGTCAAGTGTTCAAAATTAATGTAATTAATTATATTGCAAGGATCCATTAATACTTTCAGGGGGCATATAGTGATTGCTGTTTTCCATTATACACAGAAGATTTCAGTTACAAAGTAGTACTTCATATGAAGGTTGCGAGTTGATGCTCTAGACTCCTACAAATTTAAGATAATTACATTCTAAAATATATAGTGTGAATTATTCATTCATATCTTTTGTTTCCTGTGAATACTTATTTGAACTTAAAAGAGCCTATAGAAGAATATCTGTTATTCTAGAGCTGTATCAAATAGCAATCTTGCTCTTTCCATCCTGTCATTACAGTAGCTCTTTCTTTAATCACCTAAGACAGATATGTTAAACTCGCGAAGTCACGTGATGTCGCGTGACGTATTAGAACTTTTTTCCCATTGCCAGCAATGGGCTGGGTGTGATGCGGCCGGCCGGCAGGCTGGCAGTTTGACACCCCTGACCTAAGATGTTAATAAACCTGACTAGATCCATTCAAGCTCACTTCCTTTTTGACTGACACCATTAACTCATTACTTTATGGATCTGTATGCTTCTAAAATTGGATGTTGTTTCTCCATGAAAATGACACTAATAGATGAAATAATTAACATAGAATATAGGAATTCCAATTTCGGTTGCTGAAATATGAAATATTTTGCTTGCTTTCTTCTTTAGGTTGGGGCTGCTTTAAGACCGGCTTTCTCCCAGGATACCCCTTCAGATATAACTGCAAAAGCTTGCCAGGTACAAAGAAAAGCATTATTGCAATTTCAAAAATTCAAAAGGCAATATCTGGAAATGAGAGAGAAATGGACGGCAAATTTGACATGTAACTCTAAAAATATATAGTATAAATATTGTTTCAGTGTCTTTCTTAGAACATTATACTGAGAAAGCAACTCTTCTCTTTAATTTTTCTGATCATCTGTATCATAGTTCTATTTAACTATCTTTAAATAGATATGTGCATAGAGATTTCCCCATTTTGATATGAGAGGTATTCTTTCTGCTTTTTCAAAAGGCAGGGGATAATTACTTGTATTAATTTGAAAATTTCTTCTCGTTTCTTTTGTATCAGCCTTTGTCTCTTTTGCTGAGATGAGCTTTGAACTGATATGTTATTGGATCCATTCTTTCATTTAGGTATGCAGTGCTTGGATTGGAAGTGGCGTAGTAAGTGACCTTAATGACCTCCGTCGTGTTCACCACCTTCTTGTCTCTTCTTTGGACAAAGTACAAACAGGAAAAGGGTCTTCCAGCCAGCTGTATAGGGAGAGTGCCACTACGATGGAAAAACTGGCAGTACTCAAAGCCTGGGCAGAGGTAAATGTTTAGCAATTACAATCTAGCAATTAGTTATTCTAGCTTTCCTGTGTACTGAAGGATGCATTCAGCGCAAATACTCTGTAGTTCCCTGCTGTACCTCTCTTGATCTCATAACATAGAAATGTAGCCAAAATTAGCCAATTAACTTGCTTGCTCCTATTACAAGCAACATCCTTCTTTTTTAGGTTTTAAGCATAAAACAATTACTTGAGTGATACTTGGAAGATTTTCAGCCTAGCTGAGTATTTTCACTGGCAGAATGGGGGAGAAAGAAATCACTATCAATTCTCTTCTTGCTGGCAGTACTTAATTCCAGTTATGAGTCTGTTCCATAAAGTTGGATAACACTGTGAAATAGTGATAGTGGTATTTGAGGTTGCAGAGAAAGAATAATTATTGCTTACAGTTGTGGCTATTGTGATTCATACATGTGGTTCTGTGTTAGCTCCCTCAATTTAAAAGCCTCTGCTTCTCTTCTAATTTGCTTCAACAAGAGGTAGCAGCTTCATCTTCTATTTCTCCAGATGTCCAGTTGGTCAATGATTAGTCTCCAACGTGACATTACATTAGGAGTCAATATTTCTCAAGGCAAAAATGTCAGTTATGTCAACAATCAACAAGCAGCCTAGCTTCACAGCTCAAAACTGCAAAAAACCCCATTAAAACATAGGAAATGTGGTGAAAATAACTTTAACGTAAACTGTTATGTTGACAGAGCAAATAACATAATGTAAACTGTTATGTTGACAGAGCAAAACAAGCTATTATAATGTCAACATGTTTCATGTTGTCAGAATTGATATGGCTCCTAGTTTCCAGCTTGTCTATCTCGACCAGAGTATGTTTGAGCCTTCTAGCTATCTGGCATGTACTTCCAGGAGCAGCAGTTATTTTGAAATAACTCAGTCTTTTCTCAAGATACCATCATTCATGCAAAATTTGCTCCCATTATTGGGATTGTGATAGGCACTATCCAGACCACAGTAAGATCACTCTAACTGATAACTTGCATGTTGGTGCAGTTCTCTAGATCCTAGTGACTATAGATCATTTTATGTCTTTCTTGTATAGCAGCTGTGCACACTTTTATGGTAGAATATGGCACTGTACTGGCAGGCTTCTTGAAGCACTGGCAGTAACAATGCACAAATAGAAATGTCATGCTTCAATCCTGGCCCTCTTCTTCTCTTACAGGGGGCCCCTAATAATAGGAAGCATAATAGCACATAATAATAGGCTCTGCACCATCTATGTCAACAATTATTCTCCCCTGTTTCAGCAGAAGTGGCTTTGGTTATTAATCTTTAGAAAGTAAGTTCTAGTTCCAGTGGTTCCAACATTTCTTGTATTTATTTCCTTTGTTTTTATGGATTCTGTGGATGTGGCCAGAATCATTCAGGGCAGATCTCATGCTATTCTATTGATGCTGCAATGGCCTCCTTAATCAGGAGGCCATCAACTTTTTCCATTACCAGTTTGGTCTAGTGGTTAAGGCCCCAGGCTAGAAACTGGGAAACCATGAATTCTAGTCCCATCTTAGCCAGGAAAGCTAGGTTAGTCACTCTCTCTGTCAGCCCAACTCGCCTCACAGTGTTGTTGTTATGGGGAAAATATGCTCACCTCCTTGAGTTATTTGTAAAAATAGTAAAAGTGGGATACAAATAGATAAACTGCTACCCAGGAAAATATTTGTCTCCCAACACAATTTGACTGAGCATTTAGATATAACTACTTTCAGATTTATGATCTTTCAGCTAAGGATCAATTCTGTGGCAATTTCAGTAGCCCTAATGGATGGCTTTACTGATTTTTCTTCACCCAATTATAAAACAATTTTGAAAAGGTTTTACCAAATTTGTTTCTCCATAGTGTATGTCCTCTCCTTAAAAATTCTATCCAGTATTATCCATGTTGGTGTTGCTTTTTAGTCTCCAGAATATGCCTTTTTCATTTTCTGACATGGCATGGCATAGTTTAGCATAACATTTCGCTTATGTCCTTCATTCAGATGGGCCCTATTTGATCTTTCATAAGGACAAGATTTTCGTTTATGCAGAGGTCCCCCCCCCAAAGATGGTCTGAATTTGTGTCATGTTTTTTGAAACCCTATTGAGCAATCCCTCCCAAATTCTCAATCCTGGCTGGACTATATGGCATCTTGTGTTTCTTAAAACTTATAACCTCTAAAAGATAGTCACTTTCATAATTTAATTGTAGGGAAAGTATTTTATTTTATTTCTAACATTTTGCTAAATGACCCACGGCCACTGCCAGACTTTATTATGATCTAACTAATATCCATATTCTACTGTTCAGAGTCATTTAATGAGGACAGTAGATCTTAAATGTTATGGAAAAGTGTAATGTTGTTGAGATCTACACTCCCCCTTCTGATTGAAATCACCCATGTTCCTCAGGCACTATTCATCGGGCACACAGCTTCTGACAAAGCTACCCTATATCCCGTGTTACACATTTCACTTCTCCAGATTATATTAACATGCTAATTGCCTGTACTGCATGTTTTATAGAGACTGTAATGAAGAATTGGTTACTGATATTTTTCAATTCATTCTGGTTCTGTAAATTTCCAGTCTGCTGTACATTTAGGTTTGAATTTAGTTTATCTTAATGATGATCCTTTAAAATTTTATCCCCTTTGGAGATTGTGAGAATTAAGAAAAAAGACAGAGGTGGCAGGGGAGAGTCCTGCTTTTTTTGTATAATGTGTGTTATGGTATAATATAGAGCTCTTGCCAAAATCCAAAGCTCTCTTAGGATTTTCTCTTATATATTTTCATTTAAAATTTCTAATACATCTGTTTTTAAAGTTTTGTTTTAACCTCATGGTTACTGAGCCTTTAAATTAAATTGAAAAATACTGCTATAGTGCTTTAAGCCAGTGTAAATTAGGATAATTTCCTAAGAAATTTCCTAAGAGTTTTCGTTTCTTGCACTAAATTTAATGCACACATAAAGCACAATAACTGGGAGCTAGCATGATATGGTATGCAAAGTTTTTAAATGAAATGCATTGCAGGTACAGACTTGCTGGCTGATCTTAGGCAACATTCTTATCTCAGTCTCTCTTCCCTGAATGCAAAACAGTCAAGAAAATAAGGAGCTATTTTCTTGGATTGTGGTGAGAATGAATATCAGAGGACTTGTAATTTGATGAAAAGTGTGATTACTAAAATTTTCCTGTTATTCAATAGTATTTAGACACTTTCTTTACAATATATATAATGGTACTAGTAAAACTAATTCAATTACTACCTACATTCTCTTTTTTAAGTTTTTAAAGCAATCAGAGTTCAGCAT
The DNA here is from genome assembly GCF_001527695.2 of Protobothrops mucrosquamatus. NCBI lineage: Eukaryota > Metazoa > Chordata > Lepidosauria > Squamata > Viperidae > Protobothrops > Protobothrops mucrosquamatus. Next base: position 626,672 of record NW_015386724.1, read on the forward strand.
GTTTAATGACATGTAAGACATATTTTATATTCTCCACACACTTAGTAATACGTTGCATGTGCTTTATCTAAAGGTATATGTTGTGGCTATGAAGATTAAAAAAGAAGCAGAGACCAAACCAAAGAAAGCAGCAAAAAATGGAGGGGATGACGACGACGATTATGGTGCAGTAGATGAACTGCCACCAGATAGTCTAATAACCCTTGTTCAACCAGAGCTGCCCACTCTTAGCCGTCTCTGGTTAGCTGCGCTTAAAGACTATGCCCTTTTGACATTACCAGCTGAATTTGCAAGTCAGCTTCCTCCAGACGGTAAGGCATAAATTTTATTCAGAAACCACTTACAAAGGTAAAAAGCAGACATTAGGATGATTATCAATTCATTTATTCTGCTGCCATTTCTGACATGACAGAACATTGCAAAAATACAAGGGTACAATTACTTTTGGTCAAAAGCATTTGGGCAGCGAGGGAAGGTGTAGCAAAAAAAAAAAAATCACCCTGATCCTTGATTTTTAAAAAACCTGACATTTATAAGTTAATTACTTAGCCCTTGCATGTATCAGCAGTATTTTTATATCATCTCCCTTTTAAATACAGTGCTTTCAATCATGCCTTAATCTTCAAGTCCTCATGCATGAACCAGTTTGGCATACATAAGTGATACCAGTAGTTCAACTTTTCTGATAATTTGACAATCAGTATGGTGTACTGGAATCATATTAAGCAGCCATGTCATGAATCCTGTCTTTATATAAGCTACAGATATGTGTGTTATATCCCTAATGTGCACAGATGTATTAGTAGCTATCCAAAAATGCTTATAATTATAAAAGCTCTGTTCCAGTGTAAAGGATGGATAAATGGTTATCAAGCCATTACTTAATTGGAGCCTTTGATCATCCACTGCTTCCCACAAGACTTCCTCCCACAACACTTGTTTTCATAATATACTTGTACTGTATTTGCTTCTCTTCTTCCTTGCTTAGTCAAAGTGGAGCTTGCTAGATTGTGGGGCTTCATATGACTTTTTTGTGGTGCTTGGCCTTTTTCTTTGGGACAGCTCATTGAGCCTTTTTTGTGCCTCACATGGCTCATCCCAACTTCTTCATTCCAAATTGGTCTTTCACAATATCTGTAAAGGGTCTGCTTGATTCTGCTGCTGGCTGCTTGCAGACCACTCAGCAGTCAGAGCAAGCTTGAGAAGTCAGTGAACAGCCTTCCACTGTTGCAATTGAGAGTTTGGCGTCATCAGTCTGCAGACCACAATCCAGGCTCCACTGGATGCTAGTACCTTTTGTAGATGGCTCACAGTTAACATTGTTGGACTCTAGTACTGCCCTCGATCATCTTGAGGAAATTGGAAAGCCAGCTTCCAATAATGGATTTAGATTGTGACAGAACTACACAAGTCAGCATGAGCCATGTGGTATGAAAAGGTAAGTCACTTCATTACCAATCAAGCAAGATACTTTTGAGGAGAAAGCTGCCACACAAAAGCTGTTCGGAACTTTGTGACTGGACTGACTCAATGAAAATATTTACACATATGCTGAAATCTCTCATTATCTAAAATGGATATGTGAACCACGCCGGGGGGGGGCACCTATATTGTAAAGATTCCCTTGACTTTGGCTTTGCTCCTATTTTACTATGTCAACAAAACTGTGTAGATTTCTTGAGAACAGTGTGATACTGTAGTGATTTCCCACTGCTGCCTTCCAGGGTATTTTTTGATAGCTCCTGTTAGCTTACAAGCCTGATATTCATAATTATCTCCCATTCCAAGAACCAAGGAGGTCCAGCTCTGTTTATCTTCGAATTCCAGACAAGAGAGAGATGAGGTGTTTCTGTGTCTTGTGGGATATATTACAAACATGTATTAAAAAGGTAATATAATTGTTATTGTCTCTATCTCTTATTAAAAATGCATTATGATTATTTAACAGGTGGAGCATTTTACACTCCTGAGACTATTGATACAGCTAGACTACATTATCGGAATTCATGGACCCCAATTTTACATGCAATTGCACTATGGCTAAACAGTACAGGGTTTAATACCTATGAAAAAACAGAAGATGCATCAGCAGCAACACCTCCACAAAAGCATGCTGCACCCATTATGTTAAACCCAGCATCAGAAACGCCACCTTCCACCAAAACTTTGCAAGAAATAAATAAAGATAGAATGCATTTGATTTTAGGTAATGCTTTTCAGTCTATTACAGAAGTCTATAGTGTATCCATTGTTTTATCACACATTATCAAATAATAGGATTACTATGGCAATACTAAAACAGAACCATTCTGGTTTCAAGAATACCCAGATCTTTCTTTGTAGTGTGTGAAAACACTGTCCTGATGAAACTAAAAACTAAAAAGATTTAATATACAGCTTCTGCATGTAAGAACTATTAGGACCCGTACTTTATGTATGCCTTAAAATCTGCAAAAAATACTACTTTACTATTTATAAACTTAAAGTAATTTGCTCCCCAGGTGTTAGCATACAGTTTCTATGTTCTCCTCGACCAGAAGAGCCTGTCGAACATGTTATGTCCTGTTTGCAAGCACTGCACACTTTACTAGATTCCTCTTGTGCTAGAATCCACATTGCAGAAGATCAGGTATGTTGCAGACAAATTATTGTAGTCCATTAAGCATGCAGAGTATTGAACAGATTGAAAATGAAATGAAAGGAAAATGTAATTTTCAGGGACTGGAAATGCTTATTATTAGTTGGTGTCTTCCCTTATTGGTCATTAATAGTTATTAAGAAAAAAATATAATCAAATAACAAATCATTATTTTAGACCTCTAACAACAAAATGCTAACCAAGGCATTAAAAAAAACAATGAAAGGTAATGGTTTCATTTTAATAAGTGCACAAAAGTAATTGAAGTAAAATTACTTGAAATTTGGAAGGTGAGAAAATGATGCCCTTAATCTTATTTCATTTTTAAGCTTATAATGCTTAAAATGATCTACTGCTCTGAACAATCTTTCAAATGTAAATTAAATAAGAGGCTAGAAGACAATATCAAAAATGGGATGGAATATTGCAAATGTCATTTTTTGAAAATTCTGCTTACAATTAATTTTTTAAGCTACTTGGTGTTGAACTTCTGAGCGTGCTACATCGACTCTTGCTGACCTGCAATCCTCCTTCAGTTCAACTCTTAGTTACAGAAGTTGTGCAACAAATTATAAGAGCTGCTCAAGATCATTTACAAGACAAAAGAAATACATTGAGTAAGAAATACATGTTATTTTTCATGCTACAGATATCCAGATTAGAAAAATAATGAAATAGGCTATGTAAAACTTTCCTCTTGAATCATGTATTGGCTTAACTGACCAATGTCTGCCCTGGTCCTGGATGTTCATTTTTGAATTTACAAAATATTTAAAATATGTCCAGATACATTTGCAAGATTAAAAACAAATATCTTTAATAAAATATTTTTTGCTCTGAAATGCTGTAACATGCTTTTATGTATGACATTTTAAATGTATGGACTTTTATACCTCAGCTAATTAAAATAGAAATTTAATAGCAGCTATACTGTACATAATTTCAAATTTCAAATAAATTAAAAGAGAAGAAAAGTTGAAAAAAAACCCCCACCAGATCAGTGCCAAGTTATAAGCCTGGATGTTTATTTAGAATTCTAAGGGACATTGTTCATGAGAAGATTTGATGTCCTCTCATGATTTTTTATCCTGTATGTTTTTAGCTTCAGGGATATGAGGTGAATTATCATGCAAAATATAAGGAAAACAATTTAAAATGTTGAAAACGTTTTTATTATCCTTGTCAGAAAAGAAAATAAATCTGTCACGTTTAGCTCTGTATATGCAGGTTTATGTATATTTTTTCTTTATTTGCTTGTTTTTTTAATTTGTACAAAGGAAATAAGAATAAAAGCAAAGCTTTTCTTAAAGGAATAATTTGATATACATTGATGCAATTATGATAGAAGCAAAGCAAAAAAAATGGGTGGGTCACTTAGTGTTTATGTCAACATTGGATATTTTTTGCTTTGACCGTTTATCTCTTACTGATTTAAAACGGAATGTATTCATATCTTTGTATTTTTTAATTTGGATATTAGCATATACTTTCTGTTATCTCTCATCTTGTTTTCACTAGTTTCTATAAAAAAAGAAATAGAAAACAAATACAACCTGTGAGCTTTTGACTACTTATGAGTTTCAGTTGATTGCTTCATTTAAACTTCGTTTTTAATGTGTGCAGTTGATAGCATTTTCTAAAATGTCTTGCCTGAATTTCATATTATTATATTATTTCTCCATTTTTTGTCTTTGTAGATGAAGAAGATGCAAAAGAAAAAGACAATAGCTGTGGGCTGGGTGAAGGAGGAGACAGTGGTGGTCTTGTGCCAGGAAAATCTCTTGTATTTGCTGCTATGGAACTTCTAATGTTTATCCTTGTGCGACACATGCCACATCTGAGCACAAAAATGTCAGATTCTCCAAGTCATTCTTTCAGCAGAACCCAGCTCCCAGAAGAAAGTGCTCGTCTGGTGGCTGCCACTGTTGCCATCCTGTCTGATCTACCCACTCTTTGTTCCCCAGCTGGTAGTATAATAGATCTTTCTCAAAATTCAATCAGTGGGTTCCGCAAAATGTTAATTCTTTTCAGTGAAATGAAAAACCCAAATTTAAACAAAACAAAGTGTGTGGAGAGTATTTAAGGAAGCAGCAGGAGTTTAGGAAGTGGTGTGTGACACTTAATAATGGACAGAACATTGCTTGGTGATAGAATGGACAAAAACAAGCATACAAATCTAAAAGTGATTTTAAGATGTGTTTTATTATTCTATGGGCCTTAGAGACACTTGAGTAAGCTTAAGTTTGTCTTTTCTTTTTTAAGAGTCCCTAGATTCCTTAATTTCAGTTTCGGACATTTCCTTTTCTTTAGAACAATCTTTGTTACACCTTAAAAAAAGGGCATTAACCACATTCACCTCCTACCACTACTTATCTATGGCATATCTTTTATGTGCATTTTTTGCCATGTGTCTACTTTCCTGTATTTCTTCATTGGTTAATATTTAATAGGACTAATCAATTATCTGAATTGGTCTGTGTAAGTGCATGCATAATCAAACATCTCCCTAAATCAAACATATCTCTCCAGCATTCTTGCATAATCTCGGACAAAAGATGTAATTTCTTTAAAGAGTTGCTGACAAGTGCACCAATGCACCTTTGAAATCATACTGCCCCAAACAGATTCAGGGCACAGTCTGGAGGTTCTCCTGGACTCACGTCTCCTTCTTGAAGGGCAGACAGCAGCTTTGGTCCAGAGGATCCTTTATACCAGAGATCCCTAACCTTTTGGGCACCAGGGACCGGTTACGTGGAGAGAGGTTTTTCCGTGGACCGGAGGGGGCGTGGTTTGGTGTGCTGCCTGCATCCTGTGGGTGGGGTTTTCCTTGTTTGTGCAGACCGGTTGCTGGCATGCCACGGACTGGTACTGATCCATGGACCGGGGGTTGGGGACACCTGCTTTATACAACTCCATGTTGCATGCCAGTTGTGCCCATTCCTGGACCTGGAGGCTATATTCACAGTCATTCATGCCCTGGTCACCTTTTGAATGGATTACTGTAATGTGCTTTACACAAGACTGCCCTTGAGGAGCATTTGGAAGCTGCAGCTGGTACAGAATGCATCAGTGTGAAGTTATGTGTCCTTCTCAATCAGTGCACATTATACCTCTGCTGTTCAAGCCAGATTGGTTGCCAGTATGCCTCCAGTTTCAATTCAGTTCAAGGTGCTGTTTGTAAAGCCCTACATGGCAGTAGTCTCCAACCTTTCCGGTTTTGCGGACGGGGGGGAGGGGATGGTTCCATGTGAGTGCAGGCAAGCACCCACACCTGTGCAGGTCTATTTGTGCAAGTGTAGGGTACATGGAGCTGCATGTGCAAGTGGAATTGCATGCACGCACTCGCCTGCTGCTTCCACAGCCAGGTTTTGAATGGCCCAGGGATTGGGGACCCCTGCTATATGGCATGGGACCAGGTAATTTGAGAGGCTGCCTTTCCCCCATTACATCTACCCACTATCAGGAGAGGCATGTTACAGGTCCCCTTCACAAAAGAGTTTCATTTGACAGGATCCAGGAAGAAAGCTTTTTATGCCATGATAAAAAGGACCTGTGGAACATCCGTCAGACAATGGGCTTTAATTTCCCCCCCCCACAGCCTTTAGGAATACCCTGAAGACATGGCTCTGCTGCCATGTCTGGGACCCTGACAATAGTGGGAAGCATTTATAGTGGCTGTGTTGAGTTGATGAGAATGAATTCTGTCTCTTATAATGAATTTGATTATGATTTTTATGTTTATATATTAGTTTTTTTAACTAGTTTTATTGGATTGTTTTTTACACCTGTTGTGATCTGCCCAAAGTTATTTAGATCAGGGGTCCCCACCCCCAGTCCATGGACTGACATCGGTTCACAACATGTCAGAAACTGGGCTGTGCAAACAAGCAAAGCCCCATTCGCGGGATGCAGGCAGCACACGAAACCACACCCCCTCCAGTCTGTGGAAAAAATTTTCTCCACGGAATTAGTCCCTAGTACCTGAAAGGTTGGAGACTGCTGATTTAGATGAGAAGGGTATTCATACAAATTGAAAGAGAGAGAGAGAGAGAGAGAGAGAGAGAGAGAGGAAGGAAGAAAGAAAGAAAGAAAGAAAGAAAAAGAGAGAGAAAGAAAGAAAGAAAGAAAGAAAGAAAGAAAGAAAGAAAGAAAGAAAGAAAGAAAGAAAGAAAGAAAGAAAAAAATTTTTCACCAAAAGAGCCCAGGATGGTAGTTACTCATGAATACTTTGTGTTTGGCATTGATCATGCCTCTTGTGCATTCTGAAAGTATCTGATATAAAGTTATTTTATGTTTTAGGATCTATGACTATATTACCTACTATCCTCTTTCTAATAATACAAGTGTTGAAAGATACTGCTATAAAAACTGTGGGAAATCAGATCCTACCGCCAGTCAGTGCAGCACTTCAGGGACTGAAAAACATAGTAACTCTTCCAATGAGTATGAATGAGAATATTCATAAACAGTGGACAAATCTTATCCGCAGCACCCTAGCCTCAATCTTGGAATACTCTCAACCAGGTAATTTTCATGTTATCACTGTAGCATCTTTTTAAAATGAAGCAAAGCTAGCTGATTTATATGGTACAATTATGTCAATATACTGCATGTTTTAGATTTATACAAAAAGGTATGGAATTCAAGGCAAATAGTGTTGTATTCACATTGTTGATGGAGCAGAGTTCAGAATCTTCCTTAATGCGTACAGTGTTTTATTTTTCCATACATGCTGAAGGAATTCACATGTATGTGAAATTCTGTTTTTTATTAGACAGGACTGATTAATTAATCAAATTCAGTAAGTATTGTAAAATGTCACTTTTAAAAATTCATATAGTTCAATTCATTCAAAGTTGATTTTTCACACAAAGTTAGCAAAATAGGTTCTTACTGTCTTAGTACCACTTTCATTTACATTATAAAAGTATTGTTTAATCAAAAAAAAAATATTTGGATCGATTGTCCTGTAAAAGATTGTTATTTTTGAAATCAGCAACATTGCATATTTTTCAGCATCTTCACTCTTGAAAATAGCTGTTATATTTCCCTGTCTCAAACTCTTTTTCAGCATCTTTTTGTTTTATTTCCCCAGAAGCCTCCAAGCCTACTTTAGATGAAGTAAGTATGCTTACGGCTATTACACTCTTCCTTTGGTCTGCAAGCTCTGAAATAATTGGTGTGCAAACATTGCAAAATGGCTGCATTAACAGATTTAAAACAGCATTGAATTCATCTGATCCTTGGGTGAGTAAGTCATTTAGCTTTTATCCCTTTAGATATTATTTTACATATATGTTATTATCAGTACCATATTATGATCAGATTGTTCTCTGTTGGCCTTGGAGTTCTTTGCAGCTGCTCCCCAAAGGGCTACAGCAGGGGTCTTCAAACTTGGCCCTTTTATGAGTGCCTGGCTGAGGAATTCTGGGAGTTGAAGTCCACAAGTCATAAAAGGGCCAAGTTTGAAGACCCCTGGCCTACAGGATTTGATCAGCGTTTAGAGACTTTGGGGGATCTGAATAGGGAATAAAAACTATAATTCCTTCTTGTGTGCCAGTTGGGCTTAATCCTGAATTGGGAGCCCTGCTCAACAGTCATTCATGCCTTGATCATGCTTCAACTATTAGAATGCATTTTATGTGGAAATGGTCTTATATTATTGAAAAGCAATAGTATGTATAGTTATGGCATATTGTAATAACCCATGTAATACCACTACTTTTTGAGCTGCATTGACTTCCTGTAGGCTTCTGGGTGCAATTCAAGATGCTGGTTGTTATTTATAAAGACTTTCATGACATAGGGCAGTGATGGCGAACCTTTTAGAGACCGAGTGCCCAAACCGCAACCCAAAACCCACTTATTTATCGCCGGGTGCCAGGTGGGCATGGCCCACTGGGTGGGCGTGGCTGTGGTGGTCATGGCAGACTGGGTGGGTGAGGCCAAGGTGGGCGTGATCACCTCGATGTTGCTCGTGGGGAGGGACGCATGTGGGGGCCAAGCAGGGTTGGGGGAGATCCAAGGGGGTCTCTGGCAGGTGGGGCGGTGGGCAGGAGGCTCGTCCTATGTGGTGAGGCGAGGCAGGGTGGGAGTGCCATTGTTGCAGGGCAAGGTGAGGCAGGAGCCGGGGCGGCTGCTGCCTGATACCATCAGCCCCTGCACACAGAGGCCAGCGAGCGCATGGGTGCTGGGATGCATCCGGCCATGTGGGACCTCGGCAAGTTAGCGGGCGGCTGGTTGAAGAGGGACAGTTACCATCTCTGGGCCATGGTGCGCGTGCCCACAGAGAGGGCTCTGAGTGCTGCCTCTGGCACCCGTGCCATAGGTTCGCCATCACTGACATAGGGCCTGGTTGTTTGTAGGATTGTTGATCTTGATTAAGTCTGCCTAGCCCACAAGATCTGACGAAAAACTCTTATCTTCCATATGGCTTTAAAACTTGATTTTCCTCCCAAGCTCACTCAGTTAGAACGCTTGATAAGTCCATCTGCAGAATTACTTTAAGGTTTCGAATATGTTGCACTTTTGGCTTTTGCGTTCTTTATAGTCCATTGCTGTGGTTTCTTTATTTTATATTTATTGTTTATCTTATTTTATTTTTAGTTGAACAACAGTTGCATTTTGTGAGCTGGACAGCCATACACTTCATTTAGAATAAAATAAAATAAGAAAACAAAGCAAATTAAAAAATAAGATTTCTGATATATGCTTAGTTAACTTGACATACTTACCCTAAAAATTAAAACTAGAAGACAGACCAGAAATAAAAAAAATTGACAAGCCAGATTTATCTGATAAACATTTCTGTCTCCATTGAAGCATTAATATTCATGTTGTTGAAAAAGGATCATATTGGCTAGAATGCCTTAGATGAGAATATGTATTTTTATTAAGGGTGTGCAACACAGTTTAGTTTGAAATATTTCACATTTGAATATTCATGCAGTGTTCCACTTGGCATATGGAACTGTGAAAAAATAGGCAGAATATTATATTACCTCTCCAGAAATCCTTTTTACTGTGGCTAGTTAGGCTTTTAAAAGAAGCATTTGATTGAATCCAGTGAGATTAGACCTGTATGTGTCATGAATGAAGTATGCAATTTTTGACCCACAGAAAGCTAAGCTAAAAAAAAAGCTTTCATGATGGAAAGGTTTACAAGGTAGATAATAAATATGACTCCATTGTTGCAATTTTATTTGCTTTTTCCTTTTAATATTAAATTGAGTGTGATATTTTATGGCAAATTCTTACCAACACAGCTATATTTATGTATTGTGATTAGGTTCAAGCCAAATGTTACCATCTTCTACTTTCTATATTCCAACACACAAATCGTGCTCTCTCTACCCCATATATACATTCCCTGGCACCAATAATGGTTGAGAAACTAAAAGCTGTGGAGAACAACCGTCCAAACAACAAAACAGAACTCTTAGCAATCCAGGAAGGAATTAAAGTTCTTGAAACACTGGTTGCGCTTGGTGAGGAGCAGAATAGTAAGTACCTTGATTGAGAATTACCGTACTTATCTTGTTGGAGCACATTAGCATATGGTAAAAGCTGAAGCATTCTTGGGATTGACTAGATTTCATCTTGCACCACATATTTTGGTTAAGTGCAGCACTTACCCTCTCTTTCCTAAATGCGAGACAGTGATATTCCAAGGATATTGTATAATATTCTGACATGGAGCCATCCAGAGCAGTTAAAATTCTGGGAGACAAAGTTAACTGGGGCTAGATCATTCTAATGCCTAGTATCTGCTCTGTGAGCTATTTAAGAAAAACAATGTCCCTTGGATTTTATTAGTTTAATCAGCAAAAAATAGATCCTCATTTGCAGCATACTGCCCTAAAACCTAGAATTTCTAATAAATAATTTCTGTGTAAAAATTATCCTGTTCACAAATTATCCTGCTATGGACATGTAGTTGGATGGGTAGATATATCCTTTTCACTTAAATAGGTATAGCTGTATTCAAATGCATGAGACAAATATATAGGCATATATATTTATATTAAAAGGAACAAGGCAATATGCCTAGATAGAGCCTCTCCACATTCTTGAGAGCACATCTATCTGTGGCAACCAATCTGAGATATGAGGTTATGATATTCTAATTCTCTTATCCATGTGACAGATTCAAATAGCATATCTATAAAAGTCACCTCCTCTTCAGTATATTGCTAAATGTAGTTTTATTCTATACCTGTCCCCATAGTAACCAAGCACTTTAGAGAAATATTTTCTAGACTAGAACTGATCACATTGCTGAATGATGTGAAGGCCTTAAAATAGTTGTTCTATTTTCTACCACTGGGCATTTTTTAAATGTTATCAAGAAGAAACCTCATTATTTGGGGGATGTTTATTTTCTAACAGTAATATATTAACAGTATATGCTGAAGATATTCTACATTGTCAGTCTTGAATTTTAATTATTTTAATTGATTTCTTTTTTTCCCTAGGAGTACAATTGCTCGCTCTTCTCGTCCCTACACTCATATCTTATTTACTGAATGAAGATGCATTTTCTTCTGCATCCCTGCTATCAAAGGAACTTCATGAATTTGCTCTCCAGGATCTCACCCGCATTGGGCCCCTCTATCCTCATGCATTTAAGACAGTGATGGGAGCAGCTCCTGAACTGAAAGCACGACTGGAAACTGCAGTACGAGCAAGTCAGGCAAGCAAAGCAAAGGCAGCTGCCAGGCAACCACCGCCCACAGTACATTCCACGCCAACAATTAAACTTAAAACTAGCTTTTTCTGATTCTTGTTGGAACAATCATCATCAAGAAATACATCATTCCTTCTGTGCTGCTGTATCTCATTCTCTATTTCTCATCGTCTGTTAACAGGCTCTACGTTGCCAATGAATGTTTCTAGGGGATTGTTGTATTATGGTTTGAAATCTATGCATTGCAAGAAAGGTGATATCTGGATGTACATAGATTTTTATGAAATGGAGTAAGTTGATCATGCATCCGAGGTTGTGTTAAACTATCTCCTTTAACAATGTGTTTTATGTAGTCTTTGTCTTTCTTTTTAGAATGTTGAGTTCTCGTTAATTCTGAAACTATATATAGTGGGTATATATTTTCCACTAAGTACTATCTGTGGAAACTTGTGAGTTACACTGCTTTCTTATACAGCATTTTAAAAAAGAGCAATAGCTGTTGTCACATTGCAGTATATCAATTGTTTCAGTGAAAGCAATTTGATGTGGAATTCAAAAATGGTAAACATACAGTCTTGCATATGGTTCTCCAGTAGCTTCTACTAACTCTTATCCAGCTATAAATGAAGCACCCAAATGTATTCCCTTAGTGCAGTGGTGGTGAACCTATGGCACGCGTGCCAGAGGCGGCACTCGGAGCCCTCTCTGTGGGCACGCATGCCATCGCCCCAGCCCCGCCTCCCCCTGCGGTCCCCTCCTCACCAGCAGCCCCCCTGGAGGAGAGTTGCCCCTGGGCGCAGCCCGCATGGAGCAGCGCAGCCAAGGACATAGCCGGGCAGCAGAAACAAGACTCCGCCCTCAGGCCCCATAGCGTGCAGATGCTGCTGCGGGGGTGTGGGTGAGGGTGTGGCTGCCATGGCGCTGCAGGGCTGCCTGGGCGATCTGCTGCAGGCCATGGAGGCGGTGCGTGGCCCTACGGGTGGGCGGGGCAGGGGGTGGATGGGGCAGAACAGGCATGGCGGGAGGCAGAGCGGGGCAGGGGACGGTTTTGGGGCACTCGGTCTCTAAAAGGTTCGCCATCACTGCCTTAGTGCATCTAGTTGTTAAAGATAAAGCTCTCCAAAGTACAGGATCATTTACTAAAACATTGCTTACATTTGGAGAAGAGGTGACAATCCAGTTCTCAAAGTGTAAAAAACATTTTCTCTCAGAGTTAGAAATAATTTGTAGGGCAGCGCCATCAAATTATGGCTAAATCTTTCTCATCCCCCTGCCCTTTCGGTTAAAATTTATGTTATCCCAGAGTTTCATTCGACTTCTTTTTGAATTGTTGTATCTTCTTGATAAAGTGTGGCGTGGGTACTACTTTGTAACAAACCAACAAATACTTGTGAATGTTTTTGTCACATATAGGCATAAACAAAATAGACTACACTGTATGATAAAGAAGATATCTGCCCTACTTATTTTGTAGATGCACTTGAACTGTGAAGCATATTTCTATGTCTAAAAACAATTCAGCAAATAGCAATGCCTTCATTAGGGAGCATGATCCGTTGATTCATTTTACTCTGATGTTAGAGCATGGTTTTTAAGTTACTCATCTGTACCAACACAGTGCTCATAGTCTGAGCATTTTGCAATTTAATTTGCTCCTTGACAGAGACTTTTCATGCAGGGGTTATGAACAGTCTGGTTTGTGAGGCTCTGTTATGTAAGGTCAGGCCTCTTTAAGTTACGAGTTTTTCTGAAGGGCAGGATTGTTCTCTTGTCACAGATTGCTATCTATTTGCAAAAATGGTTTTTGCATTCTCAGAATGATTTTCATGAGAAAACCTGGCTGACCAGGAATTCATTTTATTTTATGGCAAAAGTCAACTCAAAGCTGAACTCCCTAAAGGCAATTTGTGACCTACAATGGAAAGACCCAACAGGATGAGGTACAAAGAGGGCGTTGGTCAGACTTGCTAGAATGTATATGAAGTATAGTCCAACATATCTAAAGACCACAGAAGAGGGGAAGACTGTAGGTCTAGAATTAACATTTAACAATAGCCATTCTCCCCCTAAAATATATTTATAGTTCAGTTCACAAGTTGCTTCATGACTGCTCAATTAGAATGGCATACAGTATAAGCACCAGCAAATAAATATATATTGCATGTCTACTCCTAGAATAAGAGAGTAGTTCATAACAGAAATTGGAGTAACTCTATATCTGCTGGTCTAATACTTTTTGATCATATTCTTTTATCCTTAAGCTCCTTAAAGCCATTTTCATGACATATGAACACCCCACTCTAATTCCTTTCCACCTGTTGTAATGTTCAAATTGCAACAGAAAAAAATATATATTTCAAAACAACAAAATTGGTTTTGCCTGTAAAAGGAAACTGGCTGCTTAATGAAAAAATTGCAATTTTTCCTGTTATGTTATACCTTAATATTTTAATTTAATATTTCTTAATTTTTTAATGTTTACATTACGTTGCTTACTCTAAAAGGGAACAGTGGAATAGGTATATATTTATGGTCATTTTATGATGTTTTCAACCACTAGGAATTAATATTAATAACTATTTATTAAATTTTAAGGAATGCTGAGGAAGCTGAGTTGTAATAAATGAAACACTGTAATTTATTCATTCAAGTTTTTATTTATTACAATAAACTACCTAATGTAGCTGTATGCAAAATTTAGACACTCTTGATCAAACTATAAGTTTCAGAAGAAGCTGAAACAATCTTTCTGTACATTTGAATGCATGCTTAACATTCAAGTGCTGCTGTTTATATTTTCAAAATAAGAAACCAATGAATATAGTAGGTTCAGAAGTTTGACTGCCCTTTCTGTCACTATTTTGTAATGTCTCCTTTGGCAGAAATAATAGTTACCAATTTTGTGCGTGGTCAACCAAGTCTGTCTAATCTTGTGTTGCTATTTTTTCCCTACTCTTCTTCTTTCTTAGGTCCTACACGTTTAAGATTTCCCCAGATTTTCAATTATATTCAAGTCTAAGGGTTGTGAAAGCCATTCCAAAACCCTTATTTTCCTTTCCTGCGAGTATTGCATGGTTAATTCTTGCAACTGATTGAGCTTCAGTATGCAAAATATGTATCAGCATATTCTTCAATTAGATTTAGAATCCAAATTCATGAGAGTGGCAAGTTTGTTGCAACAGTATATGAAGCTGGAATGACCCAATTGTAAAACAAAAGAGATGAATGCACAGGGTTTTATTTATTTTGCCTTCTTTTCTTTACCGACTATAATATGAAGTGTTCCTGGAAGAAATAACTCTGAAAGAGGGGCTAAAGCATGGAGAACAATGAGAAGAACTCATAAATGCTTCAGTTCTTTATAAACTGTAAAATCTATAAGATTTTGTAATAAACACGGTCAGTTTTATTTTCATATTTTTGCTGAATTTGGGAGTCAAAATTCCAGAAGGGAATTAATTGGGGGAAGCATCATAGAAAAGCAACACAAAATACTGTATAGGCATATCATTTTTCAAATTTCATGTAAAGCAAAAATGGTTAAAACCATGAGTCCTGTTTTTTTTAAATTAGAGACATATTTTCTTCATTTACCTTTTCTTACTAATCAAAATTGCAGTACTTGCTAAAGATAAGCAAACTAATTGTTGTGGTTAACTTCTTTGCTGTCTGCCAACCTTTATTTTTTAGATTCTTCTAACTAAAATAGGAGTTTTATGCTGAAAAGCCTTGATGGATGCTATGACATTATTTTCAAGAATGCAATGAGGCCACATAATCATTTTTAGAAAACTAGGTATATGTAGCCCAACAAATATGCCCACCTGTTAGATAGAGGGCAGGGCAGAGAGTAGCCACTAGCTGTGCCCATAATTGTGCTAATATTTTTTTTTTAGAATTTTATGTCAAGTCCTGTAAGGGTGGCCCAAGATCTGGAAAGATCTTTAGGGTTAGTAGGGAAATGTAACAGAATCTTTAAAGCCTATTAAAGTAATACTCATGCACAACTTATAGTTAGTGTAATTAAGGTGGAGCTACTCTGAGTTTCTTTTTGGCACTCTTCCCATTGCTTGGACTCAGGAATCTCTTCTGTAACACCACTGTTTTTTTCCTTAACTATCTTGTTGTCCCTCTGTGTTTGTGAAGTGTGGTAGGTCTTCCCCTTCAGACTCACTCTCCCTATTGTCAAGGAATCGACTGGCAGCAATGTTGTTCGTCCATCGATTTCGATGAAGACCTTGACATCTTATGGATTATGGGCCATCAACAGTGTGTCCGTAGATGGCTGATAAGACCAATGTTAGCACGGAATGTTCTGCCACATACTGAACAGAGAAATGTGGACACTATTGCTTCAGCATTTGCAGCTCTGGCTTTACGGAGTGCTCGCTTCTCTTGTGCCAAAATTGTCCTTCTGTGTTCATATGTCTGGCAACCCTGGTAAACCAGGGTACGCCATGTCGGTCGATCATGCGCCAAAAATTCCCAAGAGATGGTGTCGATATCCAGGGACTTGAGAGATGCTTTCAGCGTGTCTTTGTATCGCTTCTTTTGTCCCCCGTGCACAGCGATCGGCAGCAATGACAACATGCCAAAGATGGACTGGGCCTATCTTCAGAGTCATCTGACAAGTACTGGTATGAAATTGTAGAGGGAAGAGGGAAAGGCCTTGAGAGACATGAAGAAAAGCTACTACCACGTCAATGGTGAAATAAAAGAGGCTTTAGTAAGTTACCCTACTAAACATCTCAGATAAATTCCTTCCTAGTTCTCACAAAGGTAAAGGGAGGGAGGGCGGAAGAGCATTCAGACATGCAGGGTGCTTTAACTATAGCTTTACAATAAAAGTTGTAGTGTTCTACATGGCATTGAATTCCTAATCTGATCTACTTGAAATCTGGAAGAACCCAAAAAGGTTGGAATATATTCCACTTTCCCTATTCAAAGTAAGTCTAAAATAGCAGCTTACAAGGCAGGTGTGACAGGAAACAGAGCCCTCTTTGGTGATCAAAGTCTGGTGGGCAGTAGGTAGTACAGGAGGATATGGCTCGTGGAAATTTCAGATGGCAGAAACTGCAGAAAACGAGACAGTGAGGCCCCTCCCTCATATTGCTGTAAAACATTTAGTGTATTTTCATAGCAGTGGGCAATTGCAAATAAAAGACTACAGGGCTGATCTAAATTGTCACGTGGAAGGAGCCAGTAAATATTGGGACCAGTTTCTTCGATAGAAGGAAGGCAGAAATTTAATAAAAAGCTGTACCAAGTGCCCCACAACAATTCTGGTGCTGTTCTGCCTTTGAGCATCAACTGCCCATTAATACAACCTGAGCCAAATCCTACTAGGCTCAACTTGTTTCCCTTGCAGAAAAGCAGAGGCTTGAGAAACCATAGAGGCTAGAGTCCTCTAGTACAAATAGCCCCAGTTGACACTCATAATTTGCTTGAAGAGAGACAAGCCAATAAAAACATACATTGTTATATTCACATTCTTCACATAGCAACAGATCAGTCCAATTGTTCTGTTAATAGGATAGATAGCAATGCAAATATGGTTCTGTCGCTACATTTTTTCCCCTTTCTGGCCCTTCAATTCTAGGCAATGTGCCAATGAAAGATAAATATAGATGTCAAGTAATTACAAGGTTTTTTTATACCCCAGATTTAAACTGAGAGCCATAATCTGAGATCAATGTTTTACTGATCACCAAAAAAAGTGATTTAGAATTAGCTGTATAGCCACTAACTCCAGAGTTGTTTGTCTCCTGATTTCTGAGGATAATATCTGTTTCTGTTCCATGAAGTGTGTTTTGGCAACATTACTCCAGTCCTTTGATCATCTTATTTTTCCTTCTCTGAACCCTTCTCTAGCTCCACTATACCTTTTAGAGGTGCAATGGCCAAAACTTTAAGAGATTTGTAAAGTTCTTGATTATAAAGGAATTATAATATTGGTTTCTTTGTTGTCAGTTCCATTTCTTATTAATTCTAATATACTTTTGGCCTTTTTAAAATAATGGAAGCACATTGTGGCAACACTATCATTGAATTGTTTACCATTATTCCAAGACTCCCCTCCTCATTAGTTACTGCCATTTGTGATCCCATTAAGTTTGTTGGGACTCATGACATCAACGTGCATCACTTTACCTAATCGACTCAGCGATAAATACACTTTCACCACATAATTTCTTTTCTCAGCTTTAAAACAAAACAGTTTGCAAATCAAACTTGAGATTTTTGTAACCTGCGAGCACCAAGTTATTATTATTATTACTATTTTGTTAGAAATTCGTAGCCACGCCACTCTTTCCGACATAGGGAACTGCATTTCCCAAGATGCTTGGGGTTTCCCACGCGCTGAACGCGTTTTGAAATTGACTCTGGCGAGGCCCGGTAGCTGCCGGCGGGGGTGGCTGTCAGGCGCTGACGGCTGAGGGGACGCGCCCAGTTTGTTACTGCTTCCACTGAGCGAGGCGGACGGGGGAAGCGGGGCTGGCGGGCCACGGACGTCGGCATTGACCGTAACAACCGCTCGGGCGAGGTGCGGAAGAGGAGCCAACGGTCTCTCCCGCCGCGACGACGGCTCCAGCCATGGACGAGCAGGCTGGCCCCGGCGTCTTCTTCAACAACAACAACAACAACGCGCTGCTGTTGCCGCCACCTCCGGGCGGGGCCGGGCCGGGGCTGGAGTCGGGAGAAGCGGCGGCGGCGGCGGCGGCGGCTGCAGCGGCGGCGGCTGCCGCCGGCGGTGCTTCAGCAGGGCCGGCCCCGGCCTCTGCAGCGCGGGCTCAATACAGCGTCCCGGGCATCTTGCATTTCCTGCAGCACGAGTGGGGCCGCTTCGAGGCCGAGCGAGCCGAGTGGGAGGCAGAGCGAGCGGAACTGCAGGTAGCGTTTCGCCCGTTGCCTTCCTTTCTGCTCCCGGCAGGTTTGCCCGCTCGGGGGGCCGCCGCCTCCTCCTCCGCCGCCTCCTCCCAACCTGCCCTGCTCTCCTTTCCCCCGCGCACCTGTCAAGAAGGCTTCCTTCTCCGCCCCCCCCCCCGCGGTGCTTTCTCAACTGCTGGACGCGGAACGGCGGGGCGGCGATTGACTCGGTGGCATCTCGGAGTTTCGGGGGGGGGGAGCCCCGGGTGCTCGGAGGGGGCCTCGCCAACCTTTCCTCGCGTTCGGAACTTGGGAGGATGGTGGTTGGCCGCCTCTGCCTTGCGAAGGGATTCGTTTCCCCGTCCTCATTCTCTTTCTCTCTCTCTCTCTCCAATCCCCCCCCCCCCCCCCCCCCCCCCCCCCCCCCCCCCGCCCCGCGTCCTGCGGCGGACGAACATTAGCTGCGAAAGTTGAGTATTGGCATCCAGGTGTTGTCACCGAGGTCTAGTTCGCCCTAAATCCAGCGTGTGCCGTGTTTGCCCCCTTTCCGTAGAAATGTGTGGTTAATTCATTTCTTTTTGCCGGAGGTTAAATGGCAAAGATCGGTGCCTTTTTCTTCCTGGAGAATAAACGAGCCACGTGATAGATACACATACTAGGCCAGGGGTAGTCAACCTTGGCTCTTTTATGACTCGTGGACTTCAACTCCCAGAATTCCTGAGCCAGCTAAGCTGGCTCAGGAATTCTGGGAATTGAAGTCCACGAGTCATAAAAGAGCCAAGGTTGACTACCCCTGTACTAGGCTTTAGAACAGGGGTTCTCAACCTTGGCAACTTTAAGACTTGTGGACTTCAACTCCCAGAATTCCTCAGCCAGCAAAGCTGGCTGAGGAATTCTGGGAGTTGAAGTCCACAAGTCTTAAAGTTGCCAAGGTTGAGAACCCCTGCTTTAGAATCTTAGTCAAACGGATGGAGGTGATCTTATTCCTTACAGGATTATGGTTTGTGCCTGGCATGCTGTTAGTAGTGATCTATAACTTTCAGACAAGCTAAATGAATAGTTGAGAACCAAGTTGCCATTTCTCAGTCCCAGACTCTCCCTGTTGACTACAGGTAGTCCTCGACTTACAACTACAATTGAGCCCAAAATTTATGTTGCTAAGTGAAACATTTGTTAAATGAGTTTTGCCCCTTTTTATGACTTTTCTTGCCGCAGTTAAGTGAATCACTGCTGTTGATAAATTAGTAACAGGGTTGTTAAGTGAAACTGGTTTCCCTATTAACTTGGCTTGCCAGAAGGTCACAAAAAGTGATCACATGACCCCAGGACCCTGTGACCATCATAAATATGAACCAGTTGCCAAGCATCTGAATTTTGACCATATAACCATGGGGATACTATAATGGTCGTATGTGTGAAAAATGGTCATGTCACTTTTTTCAGTGATGTAACTATGAACGGTCACTAAATGAACTGTTGTAAGTTCAGGACTATCTGCATACTAAAGCACACTCTTATTTTAGTTGAATGGGATGAAGTTTCCATAATTTTGTAGTAATTACAGGGAACTGTAACTCCATAGTGCAGTGGTTCTCAACCTTTTTAATGCCGCGACCCCAACCGGTCGTAAGTCGAGGACTAAACCGGTCGTAAGTCGAGGACTAAACCGGTCGTAAGTTGAGGACTAAACCGGTCATAAGTCAAGGACTAAACCGGTCGTAAGTCGAGGATTACCCAACCGGTCGTAAGTCGAGGACTTTCCCTGCCCGGGAGCGCTGCACATGCGTGGTTCCGCCCCCTGCACCGGCCGAGGCGTAACTGGCAAGCGGCAGAGACGGAGCAGGCCGACCACCAGCTGGCCCAGCCCAAGGGAGGTAAGGCACCCGCCGGAAAAGGGGGAAAAATGGCGGACAAAAAAAATGGCGGACAGCCTTGCTTGGCGACCCCCGTGAAATGGTCGATCGACCCCAAATGGGGTCCCGACCCACAGGTTGAGAACCACTGCCATAGTGGCTTAACTTTGGCTTTAGCCACTTTTGGAATTTATATCCAAAATGGGAGTTGAATGATTTCTGATGCAGTGTTTAGATTTTTAGCCTCTATTCCAGACATGTCAGACTTGCGACATCATATGATGTCGTGTGACGTCCTGTGACTTTTTCCCCATTGCCGGCAATGGGGTGGCCGCGGTTTCAGTATGATGCATCCGGCCTGTGGGCCGGCAATTTCACATGCCTGCTCTATTCCATAATACTTTGATATAGCGCAGTAAATACTGTAGCCTTTAACAAAAGTTTGAAGTTTTAATATTAGTAGGCTCTTAAAATCCTGGTAGTATAAGCAAAAAGTGCAGTGGGATTGGGAAGCATCTTGCCTTTCAAGTTGAATAAAAAGCTACTGAACTAAATGGAGCCATGTACAATAGTTGATTGGCTCACATGGGGTTTTGTGCCTTGAATACAGCCTTAGCAAAAGGCCTTTGGATTCTAAAGAATGCACCTAACACTATAGTAAACCTTTCAGTAAACATGTACAAATTGAGTGATACAGTATTTGAGGATGGGGAACTTAGTGAAACTTTGGAAAGCAACAGTGCCTGTTTATTAGTATTTGATTATTGGATCAGTATGTTATCTAGAGAGCAAATTTGGTCTAGTGCGGTACCAGACCACACAAACAAGCAAAGCCCCATCCATGGGATGCAGGCAGCACACAAAACCACGCACTCTCCGGTCCATGGAAAAACCTTTCTCCACGGAACCAGTCCCTGGTGCCCAAAAGGTTGGGGGCCTTTGGTCTAGTAATTAAAATATCAGACTAGAAAGCACAAGACTGTTGAGTTCTAGTCCTGCCTTAGCCGTGAAAGCCCTTTGGCTGACTTTTGGCCAGTCACTTACTCTCAGGTCAACCCACCTTACAGGATTGTTGTTGTGGGGAAATAGGTGAAAAGTGTGTTGAGTATTGTTTACTTGATTATTGGCCTGAAGTTAACCTTGGAGTTAATCTATGCTGATCCGGTGCTGATTGCTGGTGGAGATGTGTTGGGTCTTTTTGTTCCTTTTTGGGCTGGGTGATATAATCTATAGTCTATAGCAGAAGTCCCCAACCTTTTGGGCATCAGGGACCGGTTCCGTGGAGAGAGGTTATTCCACAGACCGGAGGGTGCATGGTTTTGTGTGCTGCCTGCATTCCGTGGATGGGGCTTTGCTTGTTTGTGCGGACCAGTTGCTGGCATGCTGTGGCCCGGTACTGGTCTACGGACTGGGGGTTGGGGACCCCTGGTCTATAGTGCATAGTCTATAGATGTTAATGTCTTTGTATCTATTGATGGCTGATTTGTCGGAGTGCCAGGCTTCTAAAAATTCCCTGGCGATTTTGGACTTGGCTTGGTCTAGGATGGTCACATTTTCTCAATTGAAACTATGGTTAAATCTATTTATATATTGTGAAATAAGAGAATTTTCACCATGTCTTCTGACTGCTAGTTGGTGTTGGTGGATACATTTTGCCAGTCTTCTGCCTGTTTGTCTTACATCGTGGTTGTTGCAGTCCTTACATTGTATGCTGTAGAATGGATGACTCCTGTTTTTTCTTTTGGGGTTGTTGGGTCTTTTGGTCTGCTTAGGATGTTTTGAAGGGCTTTAGTTGGCTTGTGTGCTATGCTGATTCCATGTGGTTCTAATAGTCTGTTGGTGGTTTCTGAGATATTCTTGATCTATGGTAGTGTAATTCTTTTTAGGGTTTGTGTTGGTTGTGCTGTATTGGGTTGAGTGGTCAGGAACTTTTTGATAAAGTTGTGTGGATATCCATTTTGTTGGAATATGCTGTATAGATGCTCTATTTTCTTTTTCTGCTGTTCTGGGTTCTTGGAGTGTGTTGGGCTCATCTAAAGTCCTTACACAGCTTCTCTTGTGGGAGGTTGGGTTGTTGCTTTGGTAGTGGAGCACCTGGTTAGTATGGGTGTTTTTTCTATAGACTTGTGTTTTTAGTTTGCCATTGTGGTCTCTGCTGATCAGGATGTCCAGGAAGGGTAGTGATAGGGTTGGTATACGGAAAGCCATAATTAGCTGGAAAAATATTTAAAAATCAGTAGCAGAAAAAATGTGATTTTAATATGTCCCAATGCTGATTACACTTTTTTCTAAGTAAAGCCCTATATACTTTCCTTAATATAACTAAGCCTGTCCAATTATAATGTCAGGAGAGAGCCTGCTCCATATTTCTCCCTAACTGGAAGTCAAGAGAGTTTAGATTAGGAGATAGGCCTACTTGGTAGTGGCTCATGCCTTACGGAAACATGCTACTCCCAATTAGCTCATATCTGTTGAAATTTCAGAATAAAATTGTTAAAACAATTTTATTTTTTAGGCTTCTAAGTCGAGGGTATTTTACTGATGTAAACATAATCTTTTCTGATGTTGTTCTCACTTTGTATAGTTGATTATCTTATGGCTGAAGATTAGCATAGTGGTTTACTCATATATGCTGATTGGAATTACATGGATTGGGGAAGTTTAAATAATGTTAAATAATTTATTATTGTCTGTTGTAATGGTTTGTTATACATTGCCTATGCTGTTTGATTTTTTTTAATATAAATTTGACTGTCATTGTGTATTTACTTTAGAGCAATCCAGGTCTTCTAAGAAGACTTTCTAAGATTGTGTAGATAAGTAATAATGGTGGAAAAGATATTCCTTGGCATTTTATTTAATTTCCATAAGTTGCAGCTTACAAAAATACTAATTAATATACAGTAATTGCATTGGAATTAAAATTCTGATATATCTGGTATAAATTCCATGTTTTCAAGTTACCAGTCTACAATTTACCATAGAAGCAGAAAAGTAGAAATATTAATTGTTGTGATAGGATCAGGAATTTTAAAAAAGTTTAGGCCTTTTAGATGTGAAGAACTATTAAATGAACATGCAGTAGGTAACTGGCTGCTAACATGCTAAATACCCAAAGATTTGGTTTGGTAGACCACTCAGACATCACTTACCTTTACAAGTACATATCCAATAGCAGTTAAGATTTTTTTCTTTTGCTAATGTCCTTAAATATTTTAAGGATATTTGAGTAGGGAACAATAATTCTTCTTAGGTGATATTAAAGTGGATTTATTCACTAGAATGTATACTTTATTAAAATATCGATTCACACATTCTGAAATTCTGACTGCAAGTTTGGATACCTTCACTTTTTTTTTAACAGCTGGTTATCTTCATTTGCCTAGATTCTGTCACTCTGCCATTTTTAATATTTCATTTTCTAACCAGAAGAATGGAAAGTATTTCATTAAAGGGCCTTAGGCATTTCTCTAGAGATTTGGAGTTTTTCTTAATATAAACTTCTCCATACCCAAAGATTAGCAGAAAGGCCGTTGTTAAAGATATTTTCAGTTTC
The DNA here is from genome assembly GCF_001527695.2 of Protobothrops mucrosquamatus. Classification (NCBI taxonomy): domain Eukaryota; kingdom Metazoa; phylum Chordata; class Lepidosauria; order Squamata; family Viperidae; genus Protobothrops; species Protobothrops mucrosquamatus. The sequence goes on from NW_015386724.1 coordinate 650,272, forward strand.
CAAGGACTATGTGTTCTGTCCGGCATACAAAAGAGACACTTCTTCAATGCTGATTGCATGCTGTGGGTTATATTTCTCAGGAGTTAGGCAAACTGTGCAAGTAGGCAGATGGTGTACTAATGGAAAAACCGCTTGTCCCATTGTCTGCAGGAGTGGGAAATGTGATAAAAGTTCTTCTGACAATGCTAACAGGTTTAACAGTCTGGCTACAAATAAATAGCAATTTTTGCCTAACCCTTCTTCTCCAGATTTTTAAAAACTGATCTTTTTCAGTTCTTGGAGAATGAATGTTAGTCCAATTTGGGCTCCTAGAAGCTCATTAGCAGAGCAAAATGTATTCCTCTTAAGGGTGTTCCTATGTTGAATCAAGCATTCATTATTTCTTCATGAGAGCAGAGACTAACCTTG
>NW_015386724.1:650754-682172 GCF_001527695.2 Protobothrops mucrosquamatus
GATTTAAATGTCATTATTGAAGTAATGATAAATTACTCTTTCATTTCAGGAGAAGCTAATTGGGGAAGGAACTTAAGATGAATAAAATTCCCTATAGAAGGCAAAGTATAGATGCAAATGATTGCAGTGAGGAAAAAATGCAGGACAGCAAAATAAATGAATATGTCTTTACAAAAAACCTAGTGAATATTTGAAAACATAGAAGGACACATAAAGGAAATGGAAACAGGGCCAGGAAGAGTACAGTCATATACAGGTAATCCCCGAGTTACCAATGATCCCTTAGCAAACATTCAAAGTTATGTGATAAGCGCCCCCTAGTGTTTAGGTACGAGTTCTGAAATTACAAACATTGCTGCACCACAGCAGTCGTTCACCCTTATGAATGACTACAGTGGCACTGCAACATTCACCCTGGCTATTCCCTCTCTCTCTCTCCCCCCCACCCCCGGATCTCCCTAGGCCTATGGAAACTCACCTTGTGAAGATCAAGAGATCCTTTGCTTTCTTGACTGTTTCACTGCTTCCTTTGGTGCGTTCACAGAGAATGGAAGTCTAAAGTTCTGCAAGATCATGCGAGATCAGTGGCACGAGATCTCACGCTAGTGATCTCGCATGATCTCACGGTACTTTAGGCCTCTGTTCTCTGTAAATGGAGGCCTGGTGGAGATATGCAGCAAAAGGCTTTGCAAATACAGGTAAGGGTTGAAACTTCGAAGCCTTCCATCCGTTTGCAAAGCCTTTTGCAATCTTTGCAAAAAGACTTTACTGCCGAGGCCGGGGGAGGCTTCCACGTGCCTCTGGAGGTCTGCAAAAGAGGATGGGTATCTGAATTCACGCAATATTATGGCACGCAGGAGCTTCCATTGACTCTCCTCTGCCTCAAAAGCAGGAATCGTGGCAGAGAGGAGACGGATCTTTTCAAAGTATGTGAGTCTGGTGCGGGAGGAAGGAGGGGGAAGCATGAGGTATCTTAGTGGGTCGAGGAGAACTTGGGGCTGTTCCATCACTAGGCCCCCCCATGGCCTTCCCTACCCTGAGATACCTCATGTGCACTTAACGAACCACGCATTCACCCATGTATTAAATTAGCAAATGTGTGGGCGAAAGCAGGGAGTGATCTCGTTCAAGGTATGAGATTCACTGCCACGAATTTTTAAGTTACAAATGGAATGGGCAGGCTCCATTACATTCGTAACTCGACTACCTGTAACTTTGAAGTGTAGAGCTGGTGTCAGGAAAGTAAAAGCACAGAGCATTAGACTGAAAACAAAAATGGTTTCTAATTGGGCTCACAGTACAAAGAAAATAGCAGCAGCATACAGCTGCTCAAAGAAGAAGGCAAAACTAGTAACAGATAAAAGTAACTAATAGCTTTAGGCAGTCTTAAAAAGCAACCTTTGTGTGTTGTACTAGGAAATTGTACAACAATTTGTTGTACAATTTCCTAATAAGCTATATGAAGAGGCAGGATTGAAGCTTGAGTTTGATAAAAAATATAGTCAGTAAGTGCTTCATTACTTTGAATTCTATATCTCTAGGACAGTGATGGCGAACCTTTTAGAGACCAAGTGCCCAAATTGCAACCCAAAACCCACTTATGTATTGTTGGGTGCTGGGTGGGCCTGGTCCATTGGATGGATGTGGCCCATTGCGTGGGTGTGGCCAATTGGGTGAGTGTGGCCCATAAGGTGGGCATGGCTGCGGTGGTAACAGCAGACTGGGTGGGACTAAAAAGTTCAATCAATCAATTCCAACTTTGCGAGATCTTTTTTTTTCTTGCAAGAAGTTGAAATTGATTGAGTGATTGAACCTTTTTTTTTTTTTTGCACACAGCAGTGGAGGTCTAAAGCAAAAAGGTTTTATAAAACCCAGCTGAAGGCCTAGGACTGGGGCGATGGTACGCGTGCCCACAGAGAGGGCTCTGCGTGCCACCTGTGGCACACGTGCCATAGGTTCGCACCACGGCTCTAGGAGGTGATGAATTATATCTATGGATAGTAAAAGACATAAGAGTCTTGCCATATCTTTATGCATTGTATTTCGGGCATGTAAGAGTTAGCGAACTTCAGATGATTAGAGGAGCAAATGTCTGTATCTTTAAAAAGGGAAAGAATGAAGTTTTTATGACTACAAACCAATCATTCTGATATTAATACCTGAAAAGATTCTAGAGCATATAATAATTGATTTGTAAGCATTTTGAAAACAATGTGGTAAGTATTAGTATAATTTATCAGGTGTGCATTTATCAAGAACAGATCCTCCCTCTTATCTCACTTTTTGATTAGGCAACTTATTTAATCGATATAAGGCTTCAACAAAGCATTTGGTAACATGCCTTACCTTTATAATATACAGATTAGCAAGCACTCTGTATGGGCTGAATGGCATGACAATAGATGCATAGTTGGTCCACACTATACTCAAAAGTGTTATTGGAAATATTCTTCATAAGTTTCAGGTTTCAGGTGAGATGCCACAAATTAAATATTACCAGTTTTTCATTATTTTCATGAATGAATTAATTGGATGTAGCACTGCAAATGTTTATCAGATTTCCAGATGCCCATTTGGGTGGGATAGCTAATGTCTTAGTTTCATATTATTTTGCTGCCTTCTGTTTTGGAAAAATGGGCTAAAAATAATAGAATGAAATTTTAAAGAGACAAGTGCAAAATTGTCCTTTGGAAACAAAAATAAAAAAAATGCATGTACAAAATTGGAGATTAACTTCCATGGTAACAGTACTTGTGAAAAAAGATGTTGGAATAATAGCTATAAATATCTGTGCACCTAGATCTCTGCTCCACACTACCAGGTTCAAGTTTTCTTCAAGGTTAAATTCGAAGTGCTGGTAATGACCTGTAAAGCTTCACATGTTTGTGGGTGGTTATCTGAGGGAGCACCTCTTCCTAATTGCATCTATGTACAGTTAGGTGGAGCAGTAAGGGCATGTTGCATCTGATGGGACTTAGGAGGAGATCTTTTTCTTTAGTGGCACCTGCATTTTAGAACATCACTCACAAGTCAGATTGGCCCTGACCTTGGTGGCCTTCTGGAAGGTCCTGAAAACATAGCTTTACAATCTGGCTTGAAAGCCTAGTAACGTAGGGTATGAAATCTACAAAGTGGGTACAGGGAGTCCTCACTAACCAGGTTTTCAGTGGCAATTGAAATTATGACAGTGGTGAGCAAAGGCACTTACACTCTGTGCCTGAAGTTATGGTTGCTCCAGCACCCCTGTGATCTCATAATAAAAATTCAGGTGCTTGGCAGTTTGCTCACACTTATGACTGCAGGGGCATTGCAACTGTCCCCACCTGCCTATCTTTCCTCCCACCTCAGCTGCTCATCTGGCCCACCAACATGTTCAAAGCTGCTGTGGTCCAGGACACCTCTGCCCAACTAGGCTTGGGAGGCATCAGCTTACCACCCATCCCATAAGGCCCAGGAAGCCTCATCTGATTACAGAGCCCACCAGCATATGCATAATACTTATCTTTAGGGGTTTTCTGCAATTGCTGACAGGCATACTCAGCCTACTAAGTCTGCCTGTCACCATTCTCCAAGCGGTACTCTTCTCACAATTGCACGATTTGGAGAATGAGTTTCTGAACACCACAAAAGCAGGCTCCATTCTCACAATCATTTGGAAGGTTACAGGATCACTTTCTCCCAATTACATTAGCTCAACCTAATAGAATTTGTAAGGAACAATTGCTAGTGATTCCACATTTTCAGAATGTGAGGGGATCCATGTTTCTATTGGAGATCAGTCTCCTGCCCCACCAGCCTTTAAGAAGCTATCAGAAGCTATTATTCTGTAGAGCATTGTTGCAATTTTCTTAATTTATTGCCCTATTTTTTTATTTCACTCTGTTTAATTTATTGTCATTTATGTTGGCATTCAACATAGATTTTTTTAAATCATCATTTTGTTGTGTTTACTGCAAGATCCTGAGAGTCTGTTTATTATGGCATGATATAAATAAACTTTGCATTAAAGGCAGGTACTGGCTTGCTGTTCTACAGATGTCAGACTTTTTTTTGCACATGGAACAAAGAGAGGTTCAGCAAAGATTCCTAAGTCAGCAATTACTTCCAGTTATACCGCACTTAATATCCCAGAGAGTCCTCTCAGTCTTTTGAGGGATTCAGTCAAAGGAGCTACAAAAGATGCTGAAACCCTAGATGAGTACAGAAAACAACAAAAATATGATAAGGGATCTAGAGACTAACCTATATGAGGTTAAGGGAACTCGGCATGTCTAGCCTAGTGCAGAGAAAGATTAAGGAAGACATGATAGCAGTCTACAGTTAAAGACAAGAAGCAATGAATGGAAGTTTGTTAAAGAGAGATCCTATCTGGAACTAAGGAGAAATTTCCTGCAGCACAAAAAATCAATGGCTACTACCTGTTTGTTGGATAGGAGCTGCAAGTCCATGAGGACCACCAAATTGTGCACTGGCAGGTAGAACTAAAAATGAAACTCAACAAACCCAGGGGCCACCTTCAGTGGTGTAGTTGGAGAATATTTCTTTTCATGCCTCCTCTCGCTCTGTAAATCAAAGAAAGCACTGGGATCCATGTGAGAAAAGAGGCTGCGTAGGTATGAGCCAATCCTGAGCGTCAGTTGCCCCCTCATTTCAAGAGGTGATTATGGTTTCGCTTGGACAGCACACTAGATGTTCAAGAACAGTATGTGAGGTGGAATTCATTTTGGGGGACTGTTGAATTCAGTTGGGCTAGAGGAACTGTAAAGAATGTGCTTTTATCAAGCACACAAGCATTATTCTGTACAGTTCCTCTCGCTGTAATCTTTTTTGTTTTTGAAATTCTTTGAAGCATTAAAATTATCACAGTTGTATTCCTTGTTTTTTAGCTAAACTATACCTTTTTATTAGATAACTTTTGTTCTATTGCTGATTATTATACTCTTGTCTTTGTGATAAATAAAATCTACAGTATATGTTTAGATTTGTTGCTCTTCATTAATGTATTGAATAGTTTAGAAAATACAGAGAATGATGCATTCATGTATGTATATTAATATTAATTATTATTATTATTATTCTCATTGAGTAGCAGTTAATTTCTTCTTTATTAACATAATACATCCAACTATGCCAAAGGTATTAATCTTCTCTTTACAATTTTTTCCTGTACCCACTTGTGGATAATATGTGCCTGCCCTACTGCTCCTTTCACATTTGTTGCTGATATGCAACATCAAGCTGCTCAAGCTGACATGCCATAAGATGTTTGAAATTGCAAGATAACAACTTCTGGTGGACCAGACATATCCTTTCTCTAATACACCTTGATGTGATGATAAGTCCCTAATATACCATGATATAATGATGTGTTTAGAGAATGTCAAGTTAGCATGAGTAGATGTATACTACAGTCAGATGGACAAATGAATTATTGTTATTTTTGTCAGAGTACTGTTACTTGATGAGTTACAAATGAATGAACCAGGATGTTGAATAATCATATATTGTATATTTCAGCAATACTTTGCCTCAAAGATTTTTGCTGAGAGATTTAGTTCTTTATTAAGAACAATACTTTTCAATACTTTGTCATGGAACTGATGTAAGAAAACAACTTGTTAATCTTTCTATTTGAAATTATTTATTTTAGGCTCAGATTGCCTTCCTTCAAGGAGAAAGAAAAGGTCAAGAGAATTTGAAGAAGGATTTAGTGCGAAGAATAAAAATGTTAGAGTATGCTCTTAAACAAGAACGGTATGGTGCTTAAGTTGTAGATACCTTATGAGCTGTTAAATGTTAAATGCAAGAACTATTTACTATCTTATATCAAAGTCAGTATTGAGTGTCTTTTCCCTATTCTTCTCTCCAGTACAAAATAAAATGTTATGAAATAATCTATAACTAAGTGCAAGTCATTTAAGTATAATAGGAAATGTTTGTAAAAAAAACAAACCCAGCCACCTTTAATTCATATTTTTTATAATTTTATTAAAAAGTTTAAAAAGTAAAGTGTAAAACTAGTGTAAAGAAAAAGGAAAAGAGAGAGCTAAAAATGGAACAAAAGAAAAAATAAAAGAAAAATAGAAAAATACAAAGAAGTGGCTCCTGATCTTTATAGCAAGTTCCATCACCTTCAACAACCATTCCTCCATTGTGGATAGTACTAATTTTTTTCCATCCTTGTGTATTCAATAAACTTGCTGCAGTTGTCATGTACAGAAGCAAACTTTTTTCCAACTTTTGTACATTAATCCCAAAAGAAAAAGCTCTGCTTTCAATTATATATTATTCTTTAAAATCCTCTAAATCAGTGTATGTATTTGAATCCAGAATTTTTTTAGCTTTCTTACATGTCCACCAAGCATGATAAAATGTTCCTTCTTGATGTTCACATTTGCAATATGAATTTAAAGTGCCTTTATATATTCTAGACAATTTCTCTGATATCATATAACAATGCCAGATCATTTTATAAAATTCTCTTTAAGATTGTAACATGTGTAAATTTCAATCCTTTCAGGCTTGTATTTTCCCACTGTTCCTTCTATATATTATAATCAAACTTTTAGCCCACTGTATTATACATTCTTTTTTTTTTCTTCTGTTTCAAATTTCAACTAATTTATATATTTTAGCAATTACATGTTCATCATTTGTACATAATGATGTACAAACTAACTGTTTGAGTGTTCAAAACAAACTCTTTTGTGTATTTAAAATTTTTCTAATAATTGTAAATAAGAAAACTTTGTCAACTATACGAACAGTTTTTCTCTTGATTTTATTTTGTATTTCCCTTGACATAATTCTAATATAGTAAGTTAGCCATTTGTGTTTGCCTATTACTGTATTTATTGTCTATAAAATGCCACTTTTGTTGAGAGCCACAAAAGTATTTTTTGGCACAACCTGAATTTGTATCTTGCATACTCTCAGTATTGCATTTCTAACATAATGATTTTTTAAATTCTGCCACGGATATTCATGCCATCCAAATATCAAGCCATGTCATAAAAGCCTTCACTTAGCAATACTCATTCTTTCATTCAAACCAAACAGTAAGCAGCATTGTGCAATTTCAAATCAAGTAAATTCAATCCTCCTCTTTCCTTTGCATCCTGTAACACCTTATATTTAACTTGCCACACAAACGATACATCCTTTTGCCACTGTTTAAATGGTGCATCAGTTGTCAAAACAGAATTGTCTGTGGAGATTCTCAGTCATCCAGGTCATAGTTATCCCAAAGATGCTTTTTCACGAGGCAACTGGACTTTCTTGTTTTTCTTTGAAGACGTTTTGCTTCTCATCCAAGAAGCTTCTTCAGCCATCCAGTCAGAGGTGAAGAAGCTTCTTGGATGAGAAGCAAAACATCTTCAAAGAAAAACAAGAAAGTCCATTGCCTCGTGAAAAAGCATATTTGGTAGTGGTGGGATTCAACCAATTCGCACCAGTTTGGCAGAACCGGTAGCTAATTTTTTGTTGCCCAGGCCCAGAATAGACTTCCGAAAGTGGCATCCACACAGAGAACCGGTTGTTCACATATTTGAATCCCACCACTGATCTTTGGGTCAAAACAGAATTATTTCAGACAAAACAGGTATTGTCTGAAACAAAAACTTCATTCTAGACAGGACCTTGATACATATGATCAGAAAGATAAGCAGCTTGTAATATTTTCTATCGCTGAAGTTTCTTTTACTACTTTTCTTAATTTGAAATGAGCTTTGTGGTAATTTATTGCATTCTGAAAACTCTAATTTTAGTTTCTAATTTTAATTTCTAATTTTAATTTTTGACACATCAGTTAGACTGAATGTGTTTTCTTAAGCTCTATATTATATACTCTCCAAATTTTTAGATTCCGAGCAATCAAAATCAGCATGCCCATGTGACTCCAAAATATCTTAAAGACATATTGCCTAAACCTATTTTAAATGCTTAAGATTACTTAGTGTAATTTTGGTTTTATATGTATATGTAAATCAATATTTATAATGGTTATGTTTATTTTTCCATTCATATCAATTCATGTAAAGCTTTTGCTAAATATCTTAAAGTAGAAATCACATAAGTAGGAACCTTGCAAAGATCTCATTTTTTTATCCCAAATACCATTCGTAGAATTGACATTACTGAGAAATTGGAAAGGTGATATTATTCCAGATATTAAAGAAAGGTTGTTGGATTTGTTTGATCTATCTGTTTTGGAAAAGGCAATATTTTCTACCAATCAAGGGATGCAGCAATATCTGTTACTATGGCAGAGATCTTTACAATAATATTTTGTACTGATTATATTATAGGCATATATTTATTAGTAAACCAGTGACCATTGATAAGTATAAAATATACAATAGATTTTTTTTCTTTTTCTTTTCCTTCTTAATAGTATTTTTTGTTTTTTGCCATTGTTTAAAGATTGGTTTGTTAATTGTATATGTTAATAATTCTAAATAAAAAACAAAAATATTTTTTAAAATATTTTGTTAATTCCAATTTAGTGTTATAAATTAATCTAATCACATATAGAAAAAAGCCGAGGACTTAAAATAGTTGGTTCTAAATTAATTTTAAAATTCATCAGACTGCGTCTGTTTTGTTTGCATGCTAATATTAAACAGTTTTTTCTAAGAAATAAAGTATCCTAATAAACGTAATTGACATTCTTCTATCTTTTAAACATGATTCTCAGCAGTCTGATTTACCTAAGCATTATTTTTATTAAACACTTGATCTCCACAAAAAGTACATGATAATGAATTTGTAATGTTTAAAATACCTCAAGACTCCATTGTTTTTATTTATATGAAATTCTTTTGAGTTATAATCTGTTTTACTAACCATAACATTTTGAGTTAAACTCAAAAACTAAAGAGATTCTAATGTGGTTATTTTAAGACTATAGTTTTCTTGTAGATTGTGTCATGATATTTTTCTTAGCAACTTTATGTCTCTCAGTTTAGCAGAAATTCTTAGTTTTTCTGTACATAAGAGTATTTGCAGACTTGTTAGCATAGCTGAATTGGATTTGTGATTGTAACTTGTCAATAAACATTTTTAATAAAAACTGCATGAAATTAATTTACCTACATTTGTAATTTATATACTTTCAGTATGTGTAAAGCATTTTTTTTAAAAAAAAATAGAGAACATTTTGAATACAACTATGCTTGTGGGAATATGTAGTTATGAAAGAGAAAGGGGACAGTGGCACTTTTCTACCCTAATTAATTCCTCTTTCCTTTATAGAGCTAAATATCACAAATTAAAATATGGTACAGAGCTGAACCAGGGAGATATGAAGCCACCAAATTATGATTCTGGTAAGAATTAATTTATACAGAGGAAAGCAGTTAAGACTGACGAAAAGACAAAGCTGTCATTTTGTAAAGAATGATGGTCTGGAATAGTTTAGCGTGAAATAGTTTTTAGGGCTCATAAGAGGCTGTTCTTTTCCCGTGTGGTTCTTCCTCCTATGCTTGTCACACAGACAGTCCTGTACCTTAAGTCTTCAAACTTTGATACTAATTTTGTCTCAACTGTGCCTGTATTTTACAGCATTACAATCATAATGCGTGATATGGGTAAATTACTTGATAGGGCTCTTTTCACTTTTTGTTGCAGTTAGTCAGAAAAATAACTTAGTTACTGGACAAAAATCTATGCATGAACTTTTTACACAGAATTTGTAAAATATTTGCTACTTAACAATTAACTGGGAAAGCAGATAGTAAAAGTAATATAAACAATATGGGATTCAGATTAATTGCATTGGAGGTGATTAGATAATTGAAATGGATGGATTTCTTGGATTCAAACTCAAATTGACACTGACTTCACTTCTTATAAACTTATTTTAGAATAGAAAACCACTGTAGGCAATGATAATATATTGTCCTCTCAGTACTATTAACCTAAAGTGTTCTTATTTCCTGTTTGAAATTGTAGGAATTCAGTGTATATTCTATGTACATTTTTTCATTGTCATTAAACATGCCTTTAAACATGCTCTGTAGAATATTTTCTGCAGAAATATATTTTTGGGAGTAACCATAGAATAATATCCAATGTATATTATATTTATTTAAAAATTTGTATAGTATGTTTTGATTTTGTTTTGCTGTTATTTAAATAGGCTGGAAATATTTAATCAGTGCTAGACGATAAATTTGCACAAAACTGACTCTTCTAACATTGTTGTTATACTAATGTTAGTCTTGTCTATGTTTTTCAGATGAAGGAAATGAAACCGAAGTTCAGTCACAACCTAATAGTCAGTTAATTTGGAAACAAGGGCGACAGTTACTCAGACAGTAAGTTGTCTAAGAATAATAAACTTAATAATGACTTCATAATATGGTGGGAACAACCAAAACATTAGTATCTATGCTATGATGATTGCGAGTAATTGGATACTATTAGTTCCTCTTTTCCTTAACTTGCAAAAGCTATATCACTGTGGTAAAATTGACAGTTTTTGTAATAAAATTGCTTATATGCTTTATTCATAAGACTTTATTTTTATTTTATTTCTTGTAATGTTTGGCTTATAAAACTCATTGCTCTGAATTCAGTATCTCCTCCCAAAGAAAGATGAAGAGAGGAGCCAATTATTGCTTGGTTTTCCCCTTTATAAAAGAATATAGCTGAAGATGTGTGAGGAATTTTTCTTCTTGACTAACATAATGAATAATTGTGTATGCATGGATAGAAAAGCTCTCTACTTTTCATGGGAGTCGTAGAGGCTGGTACTGCAGGAGACATCCCCTCTGCAGCTGGTACAAGTTGATTTGTAAGCCTGTTGTGTCAGGCAAAGCCACATTATTCCTCTTACTACTTAAATTGTTGATCAGTTCTGGGTAGATTGTATCAAATGTTTAATACATTGATAGCTCCTGAATAACTGCCATGTAACTATTCATACAGATACCTGCAAGAGGTGGGATATACTGACACAATCCTGGATGTGAAGTCAAAACGAGTACGGACGTTGCTGGGTCTTTCAGGTGATGGTCCAGAGAAGGAAACTGACAAAAACCAAGAATCAATGGTGAACGGCACTGATGTTGAGATTAAACAAAAAGTGATGATTGGGTAAGTGTTCTTAATAATGAGAAATAGTAGAAATTGTACTTTAAAAATCTCTGTGTTAAAAATGTAGTATTATATGTTACACCAGTGTGGTAGAATGTGGGTGCTGTTTTTAAAGGAAGAAGCAGTCTCTCTCTCTCTCCTCATTTCTGTTTTTGTAAACTATGCAGTTATTATACTGAATGGAAGAAAAACCCCACCACTTGATTTTTTTACTTCTTTCTCTAACCAATACTATGCAGTTTTGAAAGACATAACTATGTGGTATGTCATGTTCTCAACACTAGCATAGTCTCCCTGAGAGAAAAGTCAAGAGACCCAGTGATGATCACTGTTTACTTTCCTGATGGCATTCCAGTAATTTAGCATACTGGTATAGTGCAAGGTAGTAATTAGCTTCTGTTGAATAATTTAGAACTTGTCATGGATGGAAATTGGAAGAAAGTAAAATACAAATTGTTTGTAGGAAGACTTAATTCATGGACTCTGCATTTTTGGCGGTCTTTACTCCTCTAGGAAATGTAATTGGTGGGAATGTATTTTTATTAATTGTTACCAGAATTGTTATAAATCAATAAATGAAGCAGATCAGGACAAGGAAACCTCTTTTAAGAGCAAATTTTGTATTTACTATTCCTCAAAGTAATTTAAAGTTGACCTAATGCTTCCTTAAGGAAGAATTAATTATTCTGTCCATGGTATTTTTATGCAAGCCAATATGTTTGCTAATGTACAGATCCCAGTGAAACTTTTATACTCAAGAGCATCGTATGAGTTCGAATGCAACCTGGAAGATTTCAAGCCCATCCATGGAAACATTATTTTGATAGTTTGACAGACATAATACTACTCACACATGTTTCATAATGTTTAATGAAAGAAATGTTGCACTTCTTCAGATCAGCAGACTCCTTTTATAAAAGATAAGTACTATATCTCAGCATGAAGCCCACAGGGATACTAACATGATATTAATATCTAGCATTTCCAGTGTTTGCTGTGAATATGAAGGGTGCATCTTGCCATTAACAATTTTTGATAAAAGAAGAACAAATCAATAAAATGCCTTATTTTTGGTATTGCCTTGCATGGTATACCAGATAGTTTTCATTTAATCTCTGCTTCTTTATTTTAATGTTGTTCTTTTTTGCAAATTGAGTAACCAATATTTAGATATGCATTATTTTAATACTGGATATATAATATATAATAAAACTTGTCAAACATTCTGATTTTTAAGATTGACTTACAAAGGGCATCATTGTAAATCTGTTTTTTGTTAGGCAATATTGACTGAAAACTTTCTTTCATTTAATAGCTTTTTATTTTGTTAAAATTCAAAATAGAAATATGTCTTATGTTGATAGACTGTAAAATATTAATAGGTTCATAATTCACTGACTTAACTTCAATTTGAAATATCATCCCTACAAAAGGTTTCATATACAGATGAGCTGATATAAAGACTTGGGAAGAACTTAGAAATGTTTTTTTTTTTAACTTGCATTTGCTATACTAGATGGAACTTTGCTTCTGAATAACAGGCCAGTTCATTCCAACATGTCTTCTTGTTAGTTCTTACTGTTCGCAGCCTGTGGCTTGCCTGAACAGAATAAACTTGCACTAACCCAAAGAAGAGACTTGGATTTTCACTGATCATCTTCCTACATCTTCAGCCTCCTGCATTGCATCAAATATTATAAAAGATTTCTTCATGCTCAGGAACAGATACAGAGGCTTTACAGGAAAGAGAAAGTAGAAATATGCTTTCTGCAATCAAAATACTATTTAGTGTTCTTAAAATTCAAATCCTTCTTCTTTTCCCCAATATATCTTGTTCCTGGGATTATAATTTCCACCATTCTTTGCCTCAGACTGGTTGGCCTTTTACGATAGCACATTTGACAGCCTCATGAAACCGGTTCCAGAAATATGCTAAAACATGTTACACCCATTGAAACAAATGCCCTAAAATTGGTTCAACGCGGTTTAAATGTATAAGATTTTTTTTTAAAAACCCAGACTAGAAATCTATAGGAATATGTTTAAGCATTTGTACTGAAGTACTAGTTGTCACAATTTAAGCTGATTTTCATTATGGTAAACAAAAATATTTAATTTTAAATATTTTCCCCTTTGTGCCTTTCCTAAACTCAAGCTCAGTTCAACTATGAGAATCATCGTCATTTAATATATCTGGAAAGCTTTAGTTGAGAAAGATTAATTTCGGATTAGATTCTGTTGCTTCTCCTCTTCCTGCCATCTTCAAAACCAATGATTCACAGAGAATATGTATCATAGATCTGAAAACTAATTTTTACCTGAAATTAGTTCACAAAAGCTTTACTGAAAATAGGCAATACACCTTTGTTCTGTGAAAAAATATAAGTAGGTATGCTTCACAGAATAAGTGTAAGTTTGTGTATTATATGGTTATTTATTTTAAATTTGATGACATTTTCTTTGATTTTACTGCTGCGGTTCCCAAACTTTGTGCCATAGCATCCTGGGGTGCCAAGTGAACTCACAGCGGTGACACAGGATATTTTAATTTTTTGAGGGAAACACAGCAGTTCTTGATGTCTTTCAGACACCATGGAAACTACTATCTCAAGGTAGATCACAGCTTGGGCTAGGGGGTGCCCTAAAAAAAAGATTATGTGTGCCATGAATCAAGAAAGTTTGGAAACCTCTGTTGTACTGTTTATTTTTTTATTGCATCATTCAGTATATGTTATGATACTTAATGCTTACTTTGGCTGACAACTGCGTTTAAAAACAAGTATGCAAATATTTTCAATATTTCCCTGGGCTACTTGTACTGTATAAAATAATTTAAAATGTGTTCATCATGGCTGTGCATTTTGGGAATTGTAGTCTCAACGTATTGGGAACGAATCAGGTTGGGAAAAGTGGGATTGACCTACATTTTCGTGATGTTTGTACAACATGGTACCATTTAATCAGTTTTCATAACTGTGTTATGAAACTGTGTTAACATAAACCATTATATATTTTGTAATATATAATATTTACTTGGAAATAAGTTGCCCTGAATTTGCTGAGGCCTACTTATGAGTAAACATGTATTGCATTTAAGTCTTGTCCTTTCTTGATAATGTCATTTACAAATATAAATTTTTTAGAAATTGTAGTTTTGCTAATGTTTCGAAGAAGTATTCCAAAGTGATCTTTCTTTGATGTAACAGAATACCAGAGTTGGAAGAGACCTTGGAGGTCTTTTAGTCCAACCCCCTGCTCAAGCAGGAAATGCTATATCATTTCAGACAAATGGCTGTCCAATCTCTTCTTAAAAAACTCTTATTTCAGTTAATTGTGTAGTATGTGCTTTTTTAAAAAAAGAACTAATTGCGACATGCAGGTTATAGGACCTAGGTATGAAAATAAAGCATGGTGGGAGAGATTTCTTTTAGTAATTGTTTTAAATTTATTCTCTTATTTTTTTAAAGAATGAAAAAAAATGAAATTTAACTTTTCCAGTCAATTTAAGTATTGGGACAATTGTTCTAGCTTCAGTTATTTTCTTCTTGCCTCCAATTGCTCTTCATTGTGTCAATAGAAGAATTTGCATAATTATTGTCTTTAAACAATCTTAAATAATTAGAAATATCTATAGCTTTAAACAGCAATTATTTTCTTGATTAATCTTAAGATAAAAAGATGTAAAGTACAAAAATGAACATTTTGAGGTTCCTGTTTAGTGGCAGAAGCACTGTTACAATTTCATGTATGTTCATTTTCAAAAGTGCTATCATTAGCAACCATGAGTCTGTACATTTTCTCTTTCATGCTATCTTCAGCTTCACAATTGTTACCAGATTATTGCTTTTATTTGGTTGTAAGCTGCCTAGAATTGCCTCTTGGCAAAATGGGTGACATATAAATTTTATAAAATAAATAAATAAATAAATAAATGCTGGTAAAAAACATAAGGATCTAAATATGAATGGAGGGACCTGGGGTTGCGCAGAAAATAATAATGGTTTTCCTCAGTCCTTCTGGCTGCTTGTGCTGGAAATTGATTTTAAGGTAAAGGTGAAAATGAGCAAAAAATAGTCTTCCCTTCCTTGGTTTCAGTTTCACTTGGTAATGAAATCTTAAAATCAAAAATATTTGGATGTTCTAAACTTGTGTAACATTATTACTATATCTTGCTTTATGTTTTTTACTTTCAAATATGTAGGCCCATCAAAAATGAAATTTGTGATCTATGTTGTTGGATTTTATAAAGCTTAATGAAAAGAACCACAGGTAAATTGATTTGTGCTGCTGTTTTAATTTTTATCTAGAAAACCAGATTTGACAGATTCTGCCTCTCTGCTAGAAACATTTAAATTCCTTGAAAATGCTGCTGCAGAATTTAGTGATGAAGAGGAAGATGATGATATTGATGGAAGAGAGCGAACAGTCATGGATACATCAACGGTGGGCTGAAAACAAATCAGTATAATGAAGCTTGTACCAAAAGAACACTTGATCATTCAAAACACACCTATTAAAAACTTTAATTGCAAAACATTTGGAAACTGATCAATGAAAACACTTGCGTATAGCAGTCCAAATATTCCTTCAGTAATTTCCAGGGTTCGGAGAATAGACATGCAGAGAAATATCTCAAGAGGAAAAAGAAAAAGAGCTATGCAGCTATATTGCATTTTATATGAGAGTTAGAAGCCTAACTGGCTTTATAAGTTTTGAGGTCTCCATTTATATTAGGGGTTCCAACAAAAGAATACTTTTTAAGAGTCTGTTTTATGTTCTCAGACAAAATAGTTATCAGAGGTTTAACTGTTCCCCAAATCTGTGGATGAGATGGCCAGTCTCCAAATTTGATAAATAAACGGATATTTAATAAAACTGCCAGTTAGAAGAAACACTAGAGGTTGTTAGAAGCTTAGAGGTTGTTCTTCACCATCCCCTCCAGATCCTAGGGTGATCACTGCAATTCTCAGATGATTGTTCTAGACAATTAGACATATTTCCAAATATAGGTATGAATTTAGATGAGCTGTTCTTTATATTTTATAAGAATGCCTCTGGCACCTATAGGCTTTCTAATGAAGATAAATTGTATAAACAATAGATCAAGTATTGACTACCGGTAATTAATTTATATTTTATTGGCTGGTACCAAAAATATATTATCTTTCTGCTTATATGTATTTAAAAAGTGCAAACATGAGAAAAATAGCACATAATGAGAGAAAAAATTTGTCTCCCATAGATTGTGAGAAAAAGAGTACTGCCTGATAACAATGAAGACAGAGATACTGAAGAAGCCCTAAAGGAATTTGACTTCCTGGCTACATCTGATGAAGGGGATGGGGAATCTAGAAGTTCAGGAGATGGTACAGACTGGGGTAAGAAGAGAAAGAAAATAGCCTAAATGCAGTAATTTACCTGGAACTGAGAAGCATCCTAGGGAAATGTTATTTTAATTCTGGACATTCAACTCTTGAGCTGTTTCTTAATTTAACAGAATATCTAAAAATATTGAAGTTGTTGTTAACTACTTTTATAGTTTGAATTCATTGCTGTCTGTATGGTAACTGACAATGGGGCTTGTGCAAGCAAAATAAGGAAACAAAGCCCAGACAGGTTTTAACAGTCCTTCCACTTTCCCTTTTCAAGTTTAAAGTGCCCCTCTAACTTGATCATCTCCAAGAGAGCGGATTCAAACCTATAGTTTTAGACCAGGGGTGTCAAACTGCCGGCCCGTGGGCCGGATGCATCACATGGAAGCCGCACCCTCCCCATTGCCGGCAATGGCAAAACCAGCCCGATAACGTTGCGCGATGTCATGTGACGTCACGAGTTTGACATGTCTGTTTCAGACCAAAAGACTATCTCTAAATCTATTCATCTCATTAGACAAGTATATGAGGCAAATCCTGCTTTTTCTCATGTTTAAAGCCTTTGCAACAGAGTCCATTTCTTAATTTCATGTACAATTATACATAGTTTTGAGTAAAGAAATAGAGGAAATTAGTTTTGAAGATTAGCCTGTGTAATAGCAAATTAGTCAGATGAGATCTTCCTGTTTATTTTTATTTTTCCTTGTTGATAGAAAGCTCTGAATTCTTCTGTGTTTAAGCATATTTATATTACAACTGCACTAGGTTGTATTAAACTGTGTAATTCCTTAGAATAGGTGGTTAGGAGATTCCTGTGCAATGTTCAGTACTGATTTGAGCTTAGAATATTTCTGGATTGGTGAATTGTTCAAATTTGGTTGCCCAGTGGATCATAAGTTAAGAATCCTATACCATAATTTCAGATCCTAACAATATTCACCAGCAGGCAGAAGAGGAAATCCAATGCACGTTCCAGGAAAGTATAATTGAGTTTTTTGAAAGTGAATGGTTAGTCCCCTTCTTGCTTGTAAACATCTGCTTGTTGTGGAATTTGATGCCTATTTACTTCTCCAAATTAAAGTTTGCTGGCAACTGAAAAATCTGGCAAGGTCCAATGTATCACCACTCTTGACCTAACCAAGACTACTGCATGGGAATAAAAGGGGAAGGAGAACTTTTAATTCAGCAGTTGTGGGAAACAGGCCATTTTTTAGCATGCTGTGTGAAGCAATCTGTCATAACAAGTGAACTCAATCTTTAATATATATTATCTTGATATAAGATTTCCTCTAGTGTATTTTGTGCTTTTGTTTTCTGCTCTTTCAGGGGAGAAAATTTGAAATGGATTTTTTAAAAAAATGTGGCTACTCTATTAATATCCAACGTTCATCATTACTAACCTATTTGCTGCAGATTTTATAGCCCTCCAAGTACCAGCCTTTTCTTTGGCATACTTCTCCATTTTATCCTTCATACATATAATATGAATTGATCATTCCCTTGAAGTTGCTATATAGTCATGCTTGATTAATTCTTGTAGTTTCTCTTATGCTGTTATATAGAAAGCTGCTTTTGTTTAGCTACATACCTTGTCCCTTCCTAATCCTCACTTTTACTATTTTTCTGCATTTGTATTTGTTGCCATCACCTTGGTAAATTTCCCATATGCCATCTATGGTTTTTATTCCCCTGTGTATCATTTAAGTAGTATGGTTTGAAGGTGTGACTAACAGGACTGTTACACACACATTTTGTTTAAGGTAAATCTCACCGAATCCCCTTTCACTGACTATTAGATAAGATTGCAAAGGACTGAAATTAGAAATATATAACTATCCAATGAAAGAGTTCTTACATGCATGGGTTAATGGAGCACCTGTTTTCATACAACAATTTCCTTTTAAAACATTAGAAAGAGTTTATTTTTCAAGAGGTTATTTAAGTTCATATCTCTATGTGATGTACAAAGATGAAAGTGAGTTAAGAACACAAATCAAGAGTACCATGTCCCTCATCTCCTATCCCTCCCCAATTTGTTATTGTTTGGAGGTTTGGCAATTTCCTCATTCAGATTCTCCAAAAAAAGTGGCACTGGGAAGTAAACCATACATAGTATCTGGCCAATGCAGCAGTGGTACTGTTCACCTGATGTACCTAATCAGCTTGTTGATTTTAGGAATATAGAACCCCTTAAATCTGTATCATTTTCTTATTAGGTCCTTCACACTAGGAGTAAAGATTACTGTAACTCACCTCCACCTGGTTTGCTTGTTACTAAGTCAAGCTTGTATAAGCAGGTCATATGTCACAAAATAGCCAAAAATCCATACTGAAGTTGAAAAATTTGCTCTTCAGGTAGTCTTCTCTAGCAACTGCCTCAGATAGCAGTTGTTCACAGTTATGAAAGTGATCGAAAAGTAAGATTGTTACCATGTTAAAAACTAACATTGTGACCAATACCTGCATTTATAACCTGCACAAGTCTAGAAAGCAAAGGAAAGCTGAAGTAAGATCACAGGCACTATTGTGGTCACATGCTTTCCCATAAAGTGACAACTTTGCTTAACAACCAAGTTGCCAATCCTATTCTGGTCACTAAATGAGGATTGCCTGTATATCACTTGAGATTATTGAATATGTTTTCAGAAACTGCAAACTGTGTAGATATTTGTCCAATATTCCAAATAGTTTTAGCAAATTTCCAGGCCTTGTGGTTTTAATTCAAGTATTCAAATGGATTTCCTACCACTATGTAATACAGTTCTTAGTTAGAGTTCTTTCAGGCAATTTGTTTTAGCAATGTAACTGTTCAAAGAAATTACCATTACATACAACTTGCAGCTTAGGTATACAATATACTGTGAAAAGATATAGTGCAATAACTTTATCTTGGACTGTAAATAAATAGAGAAATTGGAAGGAAAAATCCTCTCCAGGACTCATCAATGGATAATTCAGACATTTCAGAAAGCAGTTGTGTGGTATGTTTCTTGTGTTGTAACTTTCAATATGTAAACTATGAAATATATTTCTTAATCGCATGAAAGAAAAAAATGCTTAGATTTGCTGTTAATGCACCTTTTTTCCACTTTAAATGTTAGCTTTCTTTTGTGAAGACTTCTGTAGTAGAAGAGAAGTTTGACAAGATGTTCAGATACACAAACAATGCAGTGTGCTTGAAATTATTACAATTAGAATTAAAATATTTTCTATTCTGACCAGAATAAAAATTAGCACCAGCTACAGATTTATTTTTCTAAAAATGTCTTAACAAGTAGAATAATCTGGATTAAATCAAAGATGATATTATAGCTGTAATTATAAGAAACAGAAAAGATGATTACAGATTAGGTTTGAGTTAGAACATTTTCTTGGTGAATAAGATTGAATATGAAAAGAAATCCAAGACCGTCACATTTAATTTAACCTTTAGTTGCAGCATATTATATGCCAATTACTCTGTTCCTGCATGGTCACTCATGCCTTGGTCACGTCCTGATTGAACCACTGGAATGTGCTCTACATGTGGCTGTGCTTTAGGAGAATTTGGAAGCTTCTGCTGTTCAAAATGTAGTGGTGTGGGCAATTATGGATGCCTGTTGTTCAAAATATGTGAATCCTTTAGTCCACGAGTTGCATTGATTGCCAATATGCTTCCAATTGAAGGTACTGGTAGATACCTTTAAGGTACTTCATGGCTTGTGGCCAGTGGTCACTTGCGAGGCCATTTCTTCCTGATGGTATCTACCCACTCAGTAAGATCTGGCAGGAGAAGAATGCTCCAGGTTGTGTCTGTTATGGAGTGTCATCTGAGGGGAACCAAGAAGAGAGTCTTTGTGTTGTGGCGCCTGCCCTCTGGAACATTATTTCCCTCAAGCTCAGGTTCATTGTCTCTGCTGACCTTTCGTAAAGCCTTAAGGAAATTGATTTTGTCACTGAGCCGAGGGCTCTGGATGTGTAGCTGAGCCTGTATAATAATTATGTTAATTGTTTTATTGTTTTTTTCAACTGCTATTCATATTGTTTATAATGTTATTGTATACTTTTATAATACTAATTGAAGTACCGCTAGCCACCCATGTATTTGAGATGAGCAGCCCTATAAATTGAGTGGATAAATACAACATCATTTCACTGATCACCAGCTGCTGCCAATATTCCAAAAATAAAGCATTTTTTAAAAATTAAATAACACAAAAAGGATGTTTCATTTGTTTTAATTTGTCTAGAAAAGGAAGACCAGTGTCTCATGCCCGAAGCCTGGAATGTGGACCAGGGAGTAATAACCAAACTGAAGGAACAATACAAAAAGGAGCGCAAGGGGAAAAAGGGGGTGAAGAGTAAGTGGAAAACATTGCACCATAGATCGACAAATCCTGCCTCTTTCACTTCACCAGTGCTATCTTTATTTCAATGTTTTCCTCAAACTACTTACTCTTTTTCTTTGCTGCTCCTGACTGCTTTCGAGTTTACAGTTACCAGGGGTGGAAATTAATGCTACTTAAAATCTAAATGTGTTGGTAATACTAATATTATGTACATTGACGAAATAATGTACAAAATGCATTGAAGAGAATTTTTGACGACTCTAAAACACATCTTGCTAAGTTTTGTCCAAACCAGGCAATATTCATGTGAGCGAACTTCTGCAGTATAAATAGCATCGTGTCATTTCTCCTTATCTGCATTTCTGGAGCTTTGAAGTCAAAGATAATACTGCAATAAGTGGGGATTAATCTTTTCTCTCTGTATATGACCTCATTTATATTTGTCTCTATACTATGACCAAGTCCCAAAAAGGCATTCTGTAGTTCTGTATGTTACAGATGACTTGGACTTTGCATTTTTCTGTAGAGCGGTTTTTAATACCCAGGTTCTTGATTAACCTGAAAGCTGCCTTTTGACTTTCAGTGCAGATTTCTTTCTGACAGCCTAGGGGTAATTCTGCTTACATAAAGTCAATAGGTTTATTGGATGTTATAAAAAGACATCTCTTGCTTTCCCTGTTTTTCTTGCCTTTTGCTCACACTAGTGTTTTAAGTATGTATACATAGTTGGATGTAGAGTGTCTGATATTTAATGGCATGTTTCAAAACAAGAACCTCTATAGTACTGGAAATATTGCAGTAAAAAAAGGAACAACGGAAATAATAAACTTAGTATATAAATAATAAAATCAGCATATAAAGAATTACAGTAGACAATTTTGGTCTGGACATATCCTTAACAAGAGTGAAAGTGAATAAATTAATTTCTACCCTTGTTTATATTTTATTGTTTGCTTCATGTAGGTCATGCTGTTTTCATAACTTGAATGCAGGGCTCGAAATGGAAAAAAAATATTATTTATTAAAATTAGTCTTGATGCAATAACTGAATTAAGTTGAATGATATATATAAACCAGGCAACCAATTGGATCAGTTTTCAACATTTAATTTCTAGCCCTGTGCATCATTCTGTTTTCCATTTTTCAAAATATAAATATACAAGTCATAGATTTAAATTCCATATACAGAAATTGTATTTGTAAATGCATACAGAATAATACAAAAGCTTACATAATAATTAACGGTACCAGTGAGGTTGACATTTACAAGATGGTTAATTTAAATTATTGAAATGTTTACCACACTGATTTAATGAATTAGCTTATTTCCAATTGTTAGGTACATTATTGGGTACAAATTGCTAATTTTTAGCATTTTTCTAAAGTGATTTGTAGTATTAGTTGTCTTACTATCATGGAATTAAAAAGAATATCTAATATTTTAATATGTTAATATTAAATTTTGTATTAAAAATAACATAAATATAATGGCAAAAGACACACTGGACACTGGAATTTGATGAAAAATACTTGCTGTGCATACTGGTTCATATCCACAAACCAGTGAATAAGCTGACTTATGAAGAGTGAAGTTTCTCAGATGATGAATAGCAAATTACGTATATTTGCCTCAGAAGTCATTGGGAGGCATTTCTTAAGAGGAGAAACATGTATCTCATGTAGCCTTTTGAGAGAGCATGCTTTGTGGAATAGTTATTACTTAGTCAATTCCTTGTATTCCTCCACTTGAATTTAATGGGAAAGATGAATAGGCCTGTTCACTAATTTGAGATTGCACATAACTAACTTGTAACATCTGTAGCAGTCCTATCCCCTACCATGTTATTCTGTCAAAACATTGTGTACACAACATTATTAGCAGAAATTGGACGTCTGCCCAACTTCTCCAGACTTTTGTATGGAGACTTAAAGAACTGAGCTGTTATGAGCCAACCAACTTAAGTAAGCAGTGCCTACTTTAAAATGGGTGGTCAATTCTTATTCTACTATTAGCTAGGTTAATGGATTTCACAGGGAAAATTGTTTGCTATCTCATATTATATTTTGGAATTTGTGCCACTTTGGGTCTATCTATTCTTGTAAAGTATTTCACAATTTGGGAATTGGAATCAAATGAATAAGTAACATGAGTTGTAAATACACACAGTATGAGTATCAGGCTTTTAAATATCATGTATCAAGTAGCACAGACTGCTGGAGTTCCATCAGTTTTCAAATAATCTTGTGGATTGTTAACATATATTGTAGCTTCCTAAAAGTTTACTTTTCAAGATTAATTGCCAATACTGATTTCACAAGTGGAAGACAGCATATGCAACTTATATTTCTTTTCCCATCCTTATTTTTGGGGAAACTCTCTCCTCAGAGTTTTGGAGAACACTTCCTGAACAGTGTGAATTATGTCCCTTAGAAATGCAGGATAGGCATTTTAGTTGACAAAATGACTCTCCAAATACATAAACGTGCTCTTTGTGCTAGCTTCTGCTATTCAGTCATAGATACAGATACCTAGTTTTATGCTCTGTCACCTCAGCAGTATTGCATCCTCTGTCACCTAGTAGATGAATTATGTTAAGCTTGACAAACAGGAAGCTATTTTGCAGGATTTATAGTTTGGCACGCTTGACAAAAAGATTGGGCGTCTAAATTAATATGCAAATTAATAATGTGTAGTCCATGTGTGAGGTGAAGAGTTGGGGGGATCTGACTAGAAATTCTTCGGTAAACCAAGTGGAACCCAATCATTTATGAAACTCACAGGATTTTGAAGCTTTAGAGGTAACGATGGGCAAGATTGATGTTTCCTTCTATCTTCTCCAAACAAAATTTGGCTGATTAAAAAAAAGGTGTGAAGTAGTTTTTTGCCATTACAGAAATTGCAGTACAGCATCTGTTTAGGACAAAAGGCTACTGAAAATGAAATTATTTTTTTATAAGTTACATTAACTTAAAACTAATGATGTTCTTTTATCAGACCAATGAAAAGTTAAATGTAGGAATCTGAGTTGGGTGGGCCTGAGTTTTCAAGTATAAAACTAGATCTAATTTTGATCTGGTCAATGATAATGTCAAATTTTATATACTATATATTTGCAGTTTTTAAACATGAATTGAATTGTGTACAATCAAAGCAAATATTCATAATGCTACTACCATTTAAGAGTTTCATCAGTAATAATGGGTCAAATGACTGGTATGAGGATATTTCTAAGATTGGCCAGGCTATTGTAGCAAGGCCTTGTGAGCAACATTACATTCAGATTTGTGTTGGAATGCTTTTAGCTACTAACAATAGTTGTATTTACTAGAATAGGAAAAACAGTTATGGACTGTGGGTAAGATATTTTCCCATTCTTAATTAAACTTACAACAGGAAAAACTACCGAAGATATGTTTCAGCCTCAGTCCTTTATAAAACAGTCAAAACAGGGATGTGGGAAAATGATGGAGCAAAACACAGGTAAGTGTTGAGAAAGGCATGGGGTCTTCACCACATGTAGTTTGAGGAAGAGCAAAAAGTTATTCTTGCTTGATTTTGTTTCCCTCCCCTTTTTTTTAAGCAAATCACTTTTTTTAAAGATTGTGGCACCACTGATAAAGCTGTAGCCTTACCCTATTTGGGAAAATTTTCAAAACTTGTGCAAAAAAAAATATAATTCACAAGTATTTTTATATTCAGAAAACTTTGTGTTTTATCATTTGCTTTCACCTGGTTTTATTTTACATTTTGCAAGCTCATAAAAGTGAATAAAAGTGTGAATGTATGTATGCACATCTTTGTTTTCATTATTATCTCAGCACCTCATTTCACGCTTTTAACTTAGTTGTTGCTGAAGCTAGTCCTCTCTACTTGAATCACATTCATGTTTTTCTTTGCTCGGGGTAGCACCCATTGTCATTAGTGCTGGAACAAGTTTGACAGTGTTAATGTTAATCCAACCTTTGCACTTTTTTTGGTCAGGACCCAACAGGTCAAAACTGCAAGATATGCTTGCTAATTTGAGAGATGTTGATGATCTCCCTGCATTACAGCCTTCTGTTGTACCACCCACGCGACCCAGTACTTCGCGGCTTATTGAGCAAGAGATGAATCGAACAGATGAAGGTAAGACGTCTNATAGATAGATAGATAGATAGATAGATAGATGATAGATAGATAGATAGATAGATAGATAGATAGATAGATAGATAGATTAGATAGATAGATAGATAGATAGATAGATAGATAGATAGATAGATAAGATAGATAGATAAGATAGATAGATAGATAAGATAGATAGATAGATAGATAGATAGATAGATAGATAGATAGATAGATAGATAGATAGATAGATGATAGATAGATGATAGATAGATAGATAGATAGATAGATAGATAGATAGATGATAGATAGATGATAGATAGATAGATAGATAGATAGATAGATAGATAGATGATAGATAGATAGATAGATAGATAGATAGATAGATAGATAGATAGATAGATAGATAGATAGATAGATAGATAGATAGATAGGGCTTTTTTTCTCATAGAACGCCCAGAACGGAGTTCCGGCACCTTTTTTGGATGGAACCTTGTAGGGTAGGCAAGGCGGGTTATATGACGTGTATGAGTTCCGGCACCTTTTTTTTTTTTTTTTTTACAAAAAAAGCACTGGATATAGATATAGATATGGATAGATAGATATAGATAGATAGATATTGGCTTAGATTAGGTTAACTTCTAAGACAATCTTAATATTTGCAAGTATTAACATTTTATCTTAGTAAAACAATTGTTTTAAAATTTAAGGTTGTATTAACTAATAGAAGTTGTTTTAAGTAGCCTAGGTATAAGCCTGTAATTTTTATTTATTAAAGTAAATAGGATAAATAAATATATACTTGAGTCTTTTTTCCCATTTTTAATGTATCCCAGTATATTATCCAATATTCAAAAGATTAATTTTAGATAATAAGATCACATTTTAAAAATAATTGATCAAATTTACAACCTTTGTTTAAGTATTTTCTGCCTGCCTTACATGACTAATTTTGAGGGTGGAACTCACAACATAGACAGCTCATGACAGCTCTGTATCTAATAAGACACCCATTGCATTCTTAAAAAATATTTTTCTAGCAATGCTTGGTAATTGGCAATGTCAGTTGCTAAATTAGTCCTGAGTTCAGTGAAACTAGAATTGGTGCTAGGTTTTTAATGTTTATGGTTGAAACATCTTCACCAGAGTTTAGGGGATGTCAGTGTCCATTTCTTCTGTTTGTAAGAGCTTCAGGTGACCCACACAGTTCACTCTCAGAACACTACCCCTCCGATATAGTCCAGTCCCAGTAACTCTCCACTTGACCATCCCCCCTCCCCGAATACACCCAATCAACTCCCAGTTACGACAGAGACCAACCGACACACCAACTCAACCTGAGACTCCCCAAGCATCCGACCAACATCCAGTTACACATACAACTACCTTATCGAACTGGAATGCCAGGCTTTGATGAACTCACGAATGTGGCAGGTGGTAGTATGGCTGATGATTTTAGTGTTGCTTCAGTCGAACTGGTGTTCAAATATGCATTTTGTGAATATTTTGAAGCAGCAATAGAAACATTGATAATACTGTATTAGGCTAAAACTCAGCAAACTAAGAATTAAAACACAGTGTGAAAATAATGCTTGCTAGTGAACCTTGATCATTTTGGTGTCCTCGATTAATCTAAAAATGTATTGTTACTAGACTAAAATAATGAATTAGGAAAGTTAAGCAGTTTCATAATTTGAATAAGAAGACTTGCATGTACTTATATAGGATTTTTGAAATATTTTTGCTAATGAGAGCTACTTATGATTTGTGAAAAAATATCCCGAGATGCTAGAAAAACACTGAACATAAATGGCTTGATAAGAATTATTAAAACAAGCATCTCCAATACTAGATTTATTGGCCATCAACTATCATTAAAAATATTTCTGGGCCAATATTATACTGTGATCAAATTAAGCAAATGAGAAATTAAGAACAATATGAAATGAACTGATCCAAGAATTGGATCTTGCTAGTTCATCTTGTGGTACATGAAAGAATCAAATAAAAGAAAAGGCATAGAGGGTGTAGTTCAAAGTGCTGGTGATTGGGTTTGAGCAAGATGGTTATTCCCTTGTCTTCCAGAGTTCTAAACCTGATGGAGACCATTGGTTTGCGCAGGGCTTTTTTTCTCATAGATCACCCAGAACGGAGTTCCGGCACCTTTTTTGGATGGAACCTTGTAGGGTAGACAAGGCGGGTTGTATGACGTGTGTGAGTTCCAGCACTTTTTTTTTTTTTTTTAGAAAAAAAGCACTGGGTTTGCGGTCTCTTTTTGAGGAACAACTGTAGGGAGCACTTGTGGATGATCTCAAGTCCTTTCCTTACCTGGAGAGGAATTACAAAGAGCCAGTCTGCCCACTGGTTCTTTTTTTCACTGTGGTCTTTTAGCAGAGCCATCTTCAGTTTGTCATTTCTTCCTTGGAAGTCCCAGGGTTTTTTTGTTTTTGATTGTTTTTGAAATGGTATTAATAATTGAAGTTGTCTTCATGCAGTGTGTTACATGTTTTGGATTTATGTGTGTTCTGTCTTTCAGTAGAAGCTTTAACATTCCCTCCTTCATCTGGGAAATCTTTCATTATGGGAGCAGATGAGGTCCTTGAAAGTGAACTTGGCCTTGGGGAATTGGCAGGCCTTACAGTAGCCAATGAAGCAGATTCACTGACATATGATGTAAGTGCTAATCTCTTAATGTTGCAGTTATTTTTGTTTTGAATGGTGGTAGCACTCTTTAATGACACCGAGAAGCTTTTAATTAGAAAAGGAGACTGGTTGCACCCTTTCCAAAAGTTTATCGAGATTCTCAGTCATCCAGGTCATGGTTGTCCCAAAGGTGCTTTTTCACGAGGCAACTGGACTTTCTTTTTTCTCTTTGAAGACGTTTCGCTTCTCATCCAAGAAGCTTCTTCAGCTCTGACTGGATGTGCAGACAGCTGGTCATTTGCATTCTTTTAGAATCAGGCCACCTGGAAACTTATCTGTGTCTTCAGAGTCACCTGAGTAGTGCAAATGGGTGTGGAGCCTTCTTGGAACTGTTGAAAGGACTGTGTTGTAGACTGGAGATAGGTGATGCCGTATCCCTCCCCTTCTGTTGAGAGAAGGCTGTTCAGTTTTGACATAGATGACCTCTTTGACCCCTCTTTCAAGCCAGTGGTTCTCTCTGTCTAAAATGTGGACTTTGCTGTCTTCGAAAGAATATAAATTCCCGACCATCTTGTCAGAGTTGAAGAAGCTTCTTGGATGAGAAGCAAAACGACTTCAAAGAGAAAAAAGAAAGTCCAGTTGCCTCGTAAAAAAGCACCTTTGGGACTTTCCAAATGTTATTAAAAGGTATATTTCTTGAGCTGCAACTCAATTCAGATGTATAAATGACTAGACTAACATAAGATTTAAATTAGGGTGAGATAGAAAGAGGAAAAATAGATTGCTTATGCAATTTAACAGACATTACCAAAATGGCTTTTAAATTTAAATTTAAACTGGAGAGATGAAATGGAAACCATTAACAGTGCTCATTTGTTAAAAACCCATTGTGTTTATTGAGACCTGCTGAGATCGCCTGCAAGCATTTGATGTATTTGCTCAATGGTGCTAAATTCTGATTTCCCAAAACATTTATTTTAAGGTCTGCCACAAAGTGAGAGTTCAATAAGTGTAAGTATTTAAAACAAAGAAATGGCTGTAAAGGAAGATACAATGAAAAGATGAGAATTACAGAATCTGAAATTATATCTAAACCCTTCAAACTATTAATAGATGTGCAGATATAAGAGAGAGAGAGAACATTACTTTGCAGGTTATAGCCAGTGCTGTTTTGTAGATTACAGTATACATTTCTAATTGGCTGTTGAAATGTTTTTAATGTGTTACTTTAATACAGAGATTCATACCTGATTTGAAAAAAAAGTATTTTAACTTCTAATATTTTGTTAGTCTTTACTGAACATTTGATAACCATACAGTGAAGTACATCCTCTGTCAAGTGATTAATATAATTTGTATTAGTATAGTCCCATTGACTTGCCTAGTTTTTGTTCTTGTTACAATAGATAGCAAACAATAAAGATGCTCTGAGGAAGACTTGGAATCCCAAGTTTACTTTAAGGAGCCATTTTGATGGAATAAGGAGCCTGGCTTTCCATCCAATTGAACCAGTGTTAATTACAGCTTCAGAAGACCATACCTTAAAAATGTGGAATTTGCAAAAAACTTGTCCAGCAAAAAAGTAAGTTGATAGCTGAAATAGATACATTTTTGTAGGGTGTATTTGAAGAAATATAATAGCAAAAATGAAGTTTTACATCTGATTTATTTCCAATGAGAGTAATTTATGTAACGTTAGGTGCAATGTGGTTTGTGTGCCGATAGAAGGCTCCTAGAATTCACAAAGAGAACTGGGAAATATAAAAAGTTTATTATTGGAGAAAGAGTGTGGTATTACAGTTTCTCTTGCAGCCATCTTTGCAGTGGTTGTATCATATACATTTAAATAAGTGTACAGTCAAGCTCATTTGGGCAAAAAATCCCAAGTTCATTTATATACTGATGAGGTCTGAGCATGATTAACCAGAAAAAAAACATCTGGGCCTAGTGAAGGCATTAATTTGGTATGCAGCAAAAGTGAAGAATGCAGATTCCACGCTATGCAAATCACTAGGAGAAGAACTGAAAATTAAAATGCCAACATCATAACTTTATGGTATGTCTGCATCTGAAGTACTGTACTGTACACAGTTCTGGTTCTTGCATTTGTAAAATAATATAATAGAACTGAAAAAAGTCCAGAGGACGAAAACTAAAATTATCAAAAGGCTCAAGCGCCTTCTCTATGAGAAAAGGCTTGAATATTTGGGACTATAGCCTGGAGAAAAGGCAACCAATTGGAGACATGATCAAGATATTTAAATCATGCATGACATGGAAAAGTGGACACATAGATAGTTTTGTCCCTTGGTCAAAGTAAGGGCCAGCCAATGAAAATGTAAAAGTAAAACCATTCCAGGCAGCACATTTTTAACTTGAGGAATTCTTACTTCATAAAATGATCATGGCTATTAACTTGAGTGGCTTTAAAAGGAATTGGTTGAACTCATGGGGAACAGTATCTTTAAGGGTTATTGTTCTTGAAAATTCATTACACCTTTGAATGCCAATAGCATAAAAACAATTGTGTGGGAGGTGCATCTCTCTGTCTCTTGCTTGCAAGCACTGCATCAGGTTAGTTATTGTGAGAAACAAAATGGCAGACTAAAAGGGTTATTGACCTGATTCTGCAAGGTTGTTCTTGCGATAACTTAAATAATAACTTTTTATTTTTGTTTAGGAGCACCTCACTTGATGTTGAACCTATCTATACTTTCAGGGCACATAAGTAAGTAAATGTAGACAAAAAGAATGTAATTTTGTTGCTGCCGATGTAACATTGCAGCTTCTCTTTAAAGAGAACTGAGGGATGATATAAACCATGAAATAGTGGTGAGCATTTGCTTCATTTTGTGGCTGAACTCAGCTCACCACACATTGATTGTTTCTAAATATATCTTGTATGCTTGTGGTAACTAAGAAACTTTCACAGTGTAATGGTGGTACAGTTGGTTGAATGATTGCATTGGTTTCTCTTACTGCTATTGCTGTTATCTCTATGGACTATGCAGAATACAGAAGTAATTGTTAGGAGGTCTTAAAGCTTTCTTCCAACAGTGACAGAGAAATAGATTTATTTATTAGGAGATTTATTTTTACTGTGTTTAATGAGGTGTGCTGCACACTAGCTCTTCATTTCCAAGACAAAAAATATTTGGACATCTATGATTTCTACTGTAAATTAGAATTATTAGCGTTGGATGACTATCTTGTTGTTAGGGAAAATCACTAATCAGTGCTGTCATAACATGCTTTCTCTTACAGCAGTCCAGTGCTTTGTGTAGTGATGAGTAACAATGGTGAGCAGTGTTACAGTGGAGGTACTGATGGCCTCATCCAGAGTTGGAATACTACAAACCCGAATATTGACCCTTATGATTCATATGGTTAGTGATTTTTCTTTTGTTGCCTTTCATTTTTGTATGTTTAAAGGAAATGTAAAACATATTCAATGCTCTAGAGTTCAAAATGAAATCAAGACAAAATACTGTAGTGAAATATATTTTATATATAGTGTTACATTATAAAGTTTTGGTCACCACGATGTAAAAAAGATGTTGAGACTCTAGAAAGAATACAGAGAAGAGCAACAAAGATGATTAGGGGACTGGAGGCTAAAACATATAAGGAACGGTTGCTGGAATTGGGTATGTCTAGTTTAATGAAGAGAAGCACGAGGGGGGACATGATAGCAATATTCCAATATCTCAGAGGCTGCCACAAAGAAGAGGGAGTCAAGCTATTTTCCAAAGCACCTGAAGGCAGGACAAGAAGCAACGGATGGAAACTAATCAAGGAGAGAAGCAACCTAGAACTAAGGAGAAACTTCCTGACAGTTAGAACAATTAACCAGTGGAACAACCTGCCTCCAGAAGC
>NW_015386724.1:682272-739641 GCF_001527695.2 Protobothrops mucrosquamatus
AAACCTAGGAAACAGATTATATGATAGACGACATCTCAGGAGCAACCCTCAATTGGTTATAAAATAATCCTATATAAATTTAGAATAAACTCATAATCTCTTGATTAGAAGGACCAATTGGTATAAAAAAATAAGGTTCTTTTAAAAAGATACTGATATTTTAGTTTAGTGAAGCCTATGAACTCATTGAAAATATTTCTTAAGAACTGTCATCTTGAAATATATGGTTTTGTCCTCAGATCCTTCCATCTTAAGAGGTGCACTTGTAGGCCACTCAGATGCCGTCTGGGGTTTGGTTTACAGTGGAACACACCAGCGTTTGCTCTCCTGTTCAGCAGATGGCACCATACGTTTATGGAAGGCTTTGGAGATCTCTCCTGCTTTGAATATATTTAATGATAATCAAGGTATTGTGCGATCTTCTGTTTCTTAGAGTGCATTGAATTTGTTTCTGAAATATATGAGATTAGATTATACAGTTTAATAGAATGGATTAACTTTACCATTCCATTATATAGTAGCGATGGATTCCCAGCATCATTGCATTGAAGTTGCATTGGGGAACATGTATACTATATTATTGCTGTATATAGTATTATAGTATAGTTTTATTATATTTCATTATTTGTTTATCCTTGTTAATGATCAGAATAAAAACTATTGGCCTGTTTTGAATGTGTGTTTGAATAAGATCAATTATTTTTAAAAGGAATTACTACTAGAGAACATTCCCTCTTTTTTTAAAAAAAAAATCTTAGAGATGGTTTTTAATTTTCTATATACAACTGGAAATTGAAATATAATAGTAATTTGTAGATTATATTCAACTATAGATTTTGCTAGTCATAGGAATGAGTACCCCTAGTGGATAGAATTCTCCCTCTGCCATTCACCCAATCATTACTCCATAGAATTTGGATGCATGGTTTAAGGTGGGTGGACACTGTGAGAGAGAAGAAAGAAAAAGAAACTCTTTCTGCATGGGTTTGCTCACAGGAAAGCAAGAGGAAGCCTTGTATTTGATGAGAAGATAATATGTTCCTATCATAATATAGTATAAGACTCCAAACTGGAGAAAGTGTGTGCTTTTGTAGTATATGGCAGAGAAGTGTAGTCGTTGCTGGAGAAAGAAATTATTGATACTTTCTAAATGAGCAGTATTCAAATACTCGCCTTAAGATAGTTCTATCATTCTCTGGAATAAATATAATTTGAGACTTTCGTGGATGGCTTCATCATTGGAATACTCATAATAGTAATGAAAGCAACGTTAATTCATTTTAAAGCAACATTTATTCATTTTAAAGAAATATTACTCTGGTTATTCCAAATTTTCCAATAATATATTTTTATCCAATTTTGTGCAACGTGTGTTCTCTTCCCTATAACCGTGTTATCATTTTAGCTTTGGGTGGGATTCTCCTTAAAGAAAGAGTGGCATAGCTAGATTCATTTTTATGCTGATTCCACCTAACTTTTCATTGAGTATTTTTTATGCTTTTTTGTTCTGATGTTATTCTGGTTTTGGTAAATCTTGAATTATAGAGAGTTAGATATATAAACATTTATTTAAGATTTTGGTGGTTCACTGTTGAGATAGATTTCTCCTATTCCAACACTTCAAAAATGGTTTATTGTGCAGTCAAAAAACCGTTATTTCTTGTGTATGTTATCTTCTCGAGTAATGTTTACATTATTGTTACTTGAATACTCATGCTAAAATAAATATAGCTTTTTCAAGTTATAACTTCACAGTAATTGTTTAAACTTGTTTTGTACTCTGGACATTATTTTTGTAGAAATGGGAATTCCATCATCTGTGGATCTAGTGAGCAGTGACCCAAGCCTTATGGTAGCATCATTTAACACTGGATATACAAGCATTTTTAACATGGAAACAAAACAACGCATTCTTACCTTGGAGTCCAATATAGATACTAGTATGTATTAAATATTGCAACAAGGGGTAGTGGGGAGAGGATATTTGTAGCATCATTTTCATTATTTTTAGGACACTTTAATTTGTTGAAAATCTTCAAAATAAAGTTGATGCAGTATGTCTATATGTCTGTCTAATTGTCTAAGCATAATGGAGAAAATGGTAACGAAGCGTTAAAAACCAAATGGAATGAATGAAGAAGAGAATTTGTTTTGATTTGGAGGCATAGAAGGAAGGACGATGGAATTGGGCAACCCAAGTAGATTAAGCCCACCCCCCAAAAAAATCTTTTAAAGGGAACTTCTTGAAGAGCCCTTAACAAAAATTGCTACCAAGAAATAGA
Source organism: Protobothrops mucrosquamatus (assembly GCF_001527695.2). Classification (NCBI taxonomy): domain Eukaryota; kingdom Metazoa; phylum Chordata; class Lepidosauria; order Squamata; family Viperidae; genus Protobothrops; species Protobothrops mucrosquamatus. The sequence goes on from NW_015386724.1 coordinate 684,555, forward strand.
AAATAAAAGAAGGAAAATTAGTAAAGAAGTAGCTTTTTAAGCAAAAATTCCATAAAGGGTTTCCAGTCCCTAACAAATGTAGTTGTTGATCTTTCTCTAATCAAACAAATTATTAATCTATTATTAAACTATTAATCTCAGCAAGAAAATTTCTGGTTTCAGATAAATGTTGATCTTTAAAATTGTTTGTATCATTATATATTTTTCAGCCCAGAAATTTTGGCTTTTTTACAAGTCCACCAGGAATGATAAAATGACCCTTCATATTGTCCATTTTTGCAGTATAGATTTGAAGTATGTTTATATATTGTAGACCAGAAATGTCAAACTACTGGCCCACAGGCCGGATGCGTCAAGCCAAAACCACGGCCACCTTATTGCCGGCCATGGGGAAAAAGTCCTGATACATCGCACGATGTCACGTGACGTCACGAGTTTGACATGCCTGTTCTAGACCATTTTTCTATAGTCATATATCAGTGCTACATAATTTTATCAAATTTTGTCCTTTAGGTTATAACATAATGCAAATTTGAATCTCTTTAACCACATATGTTCCTATGTTCTATCATTATATGGTGTCCAAAGTTCTTAATCTGTTTAATCATATGGTCTTCCATTTGTTCTTCTTTTGTGTGCCTTATATAGGAATCCACTATGTTTAGTGGGCCTAGTAACATAAAGCTGGTTTAAATGATGTGAATATAATTGTTTGGGTCCTAAAAATATTCTTTCATCAGAATGGCCTACTAGATTAGATCAGTAGTATTTCAGAATTTTATGTGACTTGAATATTTTTTGAAGTTGATTTTGTTTGTATATATGCTTTCTGTCAACAGCAGTTAACACTTCTTGCCAAATAAATAAAGTAATCAGCCATCCAACTCTTCCAATAAGCATCACAGCCCACGAGGACAGGCACATTAAATTCTATGACAATAACACAGGTAAGTTGCCTGTTTCTCTGTGTAACATATCATAAAACCCCAAAATACTATGGGATCACTTACCATTTGAAAATAACTTTATTAAGTGGTGAATATTTCAAGATCAGTATCCAGTTATAACCTCTGACAGACAAAAACGATTGTAAGAATAAAGACTTGTTGGCTGAGCAATGCAGCATATAGAATTAAGTTGGTAAAACATTGCATTTATGGTAGAAATCTCTGATATGTACCATTGGTATAATCTCTTCATAGTTATTTAAGAGACCTGGAGAAATAATTTATATTAATGTGTTTTCTACATAGCGCAAAATGAGATTGCTGTTAAAATCTGTGGAAGTTTTTTGTTCTTAGTATAAACTTGTGAAAATCTACCAGAAAAGATTTTTAGACTGTTTTTGCTCATAATGTAATGGAAGTAAATTTGTAAATCATATCCCTTAAAATGCTTGTAGTGTTATGTATATGCCCAAAGGAAGAAACGTGTAATGCAATCAGGACTCAGTTTTAATGAATACATTTCAGTTTAAGAATTAACCACTTAACTTAGCAAAGAAGCTGATTAAAAGTTTGTGCAAGCAACATAGCAACATATTGCAAATATGTTTACAGGTTCTTCCTTCAAAGCTAAGTAAGAGTTCAGGCTTTGTAAAGATACATCTCATATCTTTGGGAAATGCAGGGGTGTTGCAAAGGGGATGCTTATCTATTCCTTTGGAAGCTAATAAAGATGTGGTGTGCTGTGATCAAGTATAAGTTTTGAGAAGCGTATTATACAATGAAGGTGACACAAGTACAGTACATCATTAGATGATTATTTGATTAGATGATTATTATATGATTAGATGATTATTCAGCAGAGACTAGAGTATGTTAAGAATCAGATTTTCTGCTTTATGCCGATGCATGGTACAGTATAGATGTACATGAGTACATGTCATTCTATATTTCTAACTTTCTGCAATATCTTAAACTTATTACAAGTTCTAATATATTTGTATATTTAACTGCAAAGGGAAACTGATCCACTCTATGGTAGCCCACTTGGATGCAGTCACAAGTTTAGCTGTCGATCCGAATGGCTTGTATCTGATGTCCGGCAGTAAGTATATTTTATGTTTTTAAAAATGTCTTGCTCACAGTTGGATTGGTCACAAAACTAAGAAAATATTTTTCTCCTTTAGGCCACGATTGTTCTATACGCTTATGGAACCTTGAAAGCAAAACCTGCATTCAGGAATTTACAGCTCATCGCAAAAAACACGATGAATCCATTCATGATGTGGCATTCCATCCCACCAAATGTTATATTGCCAGTGCAGGAGCAGATGCACTTGCCAAAGTCTTTGTATGATGCAACACTTCCCTAGCCTTCTAGTTGCCTTGTACATATCTATAAATATATATGTCTATATCTATAAAATAAGCTGTACAAAAGAGAAGAGCAAGAACCTTCTTGTAACCGTTAATTCCGTGAATGTTAGCAATTGCTTCAGATTATATGATCTCAGTCGTGAGAGCTAGGAAACTCCCTATTTCAAGAGATCTATGGAAGAACCATTTTAATTTTGAAAGTGTCCTTTTTTGTCTAGGCTGGCCTTGGGCAAAATGAGATGCTTTCTCAATTTATGCAATGCAGAAATCAACACAAAGGCTAACAGCTTGCTTGGGTATTAGCGGATAAGCTTCTTCCAACCTGGTGTACTGCAAAAGTGTTGAGGCTGCAACTCTTAAGAGCTTCCAGCCAGCACTTCTAAAAGACAACAAGTTGGTGAAGGTAGCAAAAAAACCTTAAGTTAGAATGTTCCCCCTATTGGAAATCCATGCAATTCAGATCCTTGAGACGGTTAATTCATTGTCTCCTTTTCTAGCACTGAATGGTTAAATGAGTCACAGAATCTCAGCCTGTAGAGTCTTATAATAGACAGATTGGATTTAAAATATTGACTATTTAAAAATATGAATGTGATAACATATTTTCTAAATTCAGGTTAAAAGAAGATATGTAAAAGGCTCATAAATGTAAATTCTATTGTTGGAAATGAATGTTAACGGGTGGCTGGAACCACAGCATAGCCTTTAATATAACTTCATCTGAGATGATCGGGCATATGTTTACAATAAGGATCTGATTAATTTCAGATGCTAATGACTATTCATTGTAGAGCTAAGGGATATTACGTATCTTTCCAACTACCCAACAAATGTAATTTCTAAATTATTTCACTGGGGTGCTTATTGGTTTGGAAAACATACATATGCTCTTCTCCTGCTTTATAAACTGTACTGCATCAGAGCCTAATAAACCACACAAGAGCAGTACTGTTTGGGATATGTGAGGTGATTGACTTCTATTTACCATGGACAAAATCTGTATGAAATAACAATGGTTTCCTGACCCCTTCCAGTGATTCCACAATGTGTGCCATAACTGTGGGAGGGCTTATGCCAATGCAAACTGCAAGTATCCAAAGGTAGACTCATTATTATCTCCCCTTCTGCCCACAATAGTCATGGCTTTATATAGCAGTCTTGTGTTGGGAATATGTGACTGGATTTGGTTTTTGAAAGTACTTGAAACTTAAAAAGATTGGCCATCTTTGGCTATTATGTTGTGGTACCGTTAACGGTTATTTTTTGTAGGTTTGCTACAAAAGCATCAAACCTGTTTATAGTTGTTTCCTCTCCTACAAAAACTGATTAAATAGTAATAGCTGTTACACATTCATTATTTTTGTGATTTTGTGTCCAAGCAGAAAATCCAACTGCACAAAACACATTAATCTATGTGTGACTTCTGTGTATTTCCCTTTACTAGCTTGATATCCTTTTTTTTAAAAAAGGATATTACAAATGTTAAGCTGTGTATATTTTGTGTATGTGTGTATATATATATATATTTATATATATATAAATATATGACAGAGATTGTAAACAGTATATATTATAAGTAAGGGAAAATTCTATGGATAATTTCAATGTTTTAGTACTGAAAGTTCTTGAGACTTAATGCAAAGGATAAACAATAAATAGCATTGTGCTTTTTGCTTAATGCAACATAATACAAAATTGCTGATGTTTAAATTGCTGTACATATCACTAATAGGTCAGCATGTTTGATTAAATTATGAATGTAACAAATGTTCCTGTTCAAATATTGATAGAAGGATGTGCCATCCTGCTTAGTGAATTTTTGATAAAAGAAAAGTGACTTTTAAAACAGACGAATGAATAGCCAGAGGTTTGAGGTGCCATTGAGCCAACAATGAGGTTGCGGTCTCTGTTGCAGATTCTGTGTTTGTCTTTCAAATTGCATATTACAATCTGCATTGTACTAAATACAGATATATTCTGTTGCAGTTGAAAAAGACCCTTTTTAATTGATAAGCTGTTTCATTTATCTTCCAATCTTGGATTGCATTTCTGTTATGCATTCATACCCATTTTTAGATCAGCTTGATTAATGTTCAATGTGTATCTTTTCTTTATGCTATTCAAATTAAGTTCATCACATCAGTTGCCTTCCCTTAACATACTGTAGTTGAAATCATGTCTAATTATTTAAATGTTTTGCCCATGCAGCTAACCAGGGAGAAAATGCTAAGCATTTGCTTGTCATCTGAAGCTATAGCTATTGATTCATGAAGAACAGGAAGAAATGTGTGAACTAGTGCTGCCCTTGGACCCTCCATAATTTATTTTAAGAGCACATTCTTTCCCCTTCTTGTTATCTTTCCTTTTCAAACCAGAGGGAGAAAATGTAAGCCTCCATTTGTTGTTTAAAGCCAAAAGAAAAAGAAAAACAAAACCGTTAACTGCATGCTAACTGAAACCCTGTACTGTAAATCAACGAATTGAAAACACACAATGATAACCATGTTTCATAGTAATATATGTGATTTACAGGTACCAGTATATATTTATCCTATTGCTCTTCATATTAAACCAATTGTTTAAAGTGCTTGGAAAGTACAAAAGTGCAGCTTGGTTGTAGTTGGATGGGTAGATTTTATTTCTTCTAGTATATTAGTTGACATTTCACTAACTGCCCTCCTGGACAATGGACAGATTTGGATTTTGCATGTGCAGAACAATTTTTGTGCATACCTAAAGTTATATTTTAGTACATTACTCTTCATTAAGCATTAACAGAATGGCAATAGGTTATGTTCTTTTTGCCATATTTTATTTCAGAGAATTTAGAAAAAATATTTTTAATGTTATGATTAATTTGAATTCTTTGAGTTTCTGGATTTAAAACTCTTACTTAGAGATAGCCGGTAACAGTCTTGGTAGTACCCGAAGTGATTTTCATTCTTTACCAGAAAACTGTGATTTGTTTCTTGTGTTTTATACTACAACTAAACTGAAATGAAGTCATTTCCCAAAATATAAATGAAATTCCTGAAAAAGAGTAATAATCCTTCTGCATTTAGCATGATAACAGTAATCGCCATAGACTGCTTCAATAAATATGTACAAGGAACTACATAGTCCATGTGATCACTGTATTTATCATAGATACAAACCTTAATATTGGCTTGGATCAAGAGAAAGAAGTAACGAACTACTCTTTGATTTGACATAAAGTTGTGGGGTTTTTTTCTTTATCAAAAATGGCTTTTATAATTCCTCCTATTTTCCTGTATATGTTTACTTAGAAGTATGTCCTCTATGATCAATAGGACTTACTCCCAGGGAAATATATATAGAATTTGCAATTTTTTTTTAATACTGGAAATAGTTTTAATAATGCTTTGTAGTACCAGTTTTCCTACATTTTGATTAAAATAAATCAGTTAGGTTTCAGTTTCATCATATTAGGAAATATTGCATCAACAAAGAAAATGGTGGTGATGCTAGATTTTAGGGATATTTATAATAAATATTTCTTCAATGAATATTACTCAATATCTGTCAGTTTTAGTCCAGGAGTTATTCATAATTGTTATGAATGTGCACTTTAAAGTTTTCAATATAGTTTGCCATTTGGTTAAAATCTGATAAGGGTGCAAAAAGTGGAGCATGCCAATTGAGAATTAGTATTTTTTAAAATTCTTAAAAATAAACTTTTAAAGAGCAAATGGCACAAACTTTGTGAAGCATCTTGAGTAAATCTGTCTGCCAAGAAAATTTTCTTGTAATCTTCTGTTATTGCAATTAAATATGAGGTAAAAGTGATGTGGTGATGAAGGTAGTAACTCTGGGTAGTTGCTAATAAAGTGTGATTGTTTTGTATAGTACTTGCATTCTCTGTTGAATAAAATCTAATGGACCTTTCTGTAGTAACACTATACAGAGCAGCTTTACTAAACATTGCAGCAACAAATAAATGTCCTTTGTAATATATATTTATGTAAATTGGGTGCTAATAAATACTATTTTTCAACACCTTTGTATCTTTGCGTTTTGTACATGTACAAGAATGTATGGATGTTACAAGTTGGAGAAACCACTGAAAATATAAGGCTTGGAATAGAAAGATAAAAAAAAAATCTTTATAAACTGTTTTTTGCCCCATAGAAATACAGTGTGTTATGCTTATAATCTTTGATTGCTGCCACTGAATAAAAATCAAACCTCAATAGGGGTCAGTCTTAGAAAGAATTAAGTTGTTGAGTTCTCCCAAATTTATTGTTTTAGGGTCTTTGTTAAGCAAAACAAGGCCTGAGAAGATAGATATTTGTTTGAAGCCCAGCCAATTCTGCGAGTTGAAGTCCACACATCTTAAAATTGCTGAGGTTGATATGTAGATATTTTTGAGTTTTTCTAATCATGGACTGAGAATGACTGACCTATAAGTCTGTGTGGGAACTCCTGCATAATATTGCTATGTCTAATATGTAGCTAATGGCCCCGTACTAATGAAAACTCTTGAGTTCCTATATGGAAATGCTAAGTTTCTGTCTGCAATGACGTACCTCCAAGTTAGCCGGAGTCTATAATTTCAAGAATACATAGTACATAATATCTAGGAAAAGCAACGTGATGATCAATACACATTTACACCAAGTGCTTCTGTACCAGAGACAAATTCCTTGTGTGTCAAATCACACTTGGCCAGATAAAGTTTAATTCAGCTCAATTCAGTTCAGTTCAATTCAATTCAGTTCAATAACATACTGGTGTAGATTTTCATTGCTGAATATGGGTTGGGCAGTGTGCTTCAGGGTTTAGTGACTGCAACAGATTTACTGACTTTTCACCAGCAGCTATAGCTGGCGTTCATTTTAAAATGCATTTTGGACTGCTACACAGGGCACAGGCAACTGAGCTGAGCCTGATTAGGCTCCTGTTTTTATAGCCGGGTGTCCTGACTTCTGATTGGCAAAGTCTTTTAAAATGAACCCTTTGATGTAGAAGCATTTCTTCTAATCTGTTGTGTGGTGGACCTATAAATGCTGTAATTTGATAATGACTGTTTAGAGTCACTTCAGATATGTTTAAGATACTCTAATCTTCACGTTATAATTAAAAAGATAGCCCTGGAAATATGCTGCAATTGAATTCTAGCATTCTTGAGAATATGTAGTTGCCATACAATGCAGTATTGATTTGTTTTATCACTAGTCTCATCCCACATTTGGATTGTTAGCCTGAAACAGAATTCTGATTATTCAGAATTCATCAGAACAGTAGTGATACCCATTTAAGAATTAGCCACTAAAATGTTCCTTTGTAGAGGATGCATAACTCAGATGGTTTCCACGTTGAAAACTCCACGGACAAATAATCTTATGCTATATAAGAGTAATTCATAAGAAGCCTGGGAATCTGTTCACGCGTGCAAGGAAACATTTTTTTTTAATTTGTCTCCTTGAAAAAAAAATGTGAACAAGGCAGAGGGCATATAACAGCCTCTTCTGGATACTCCTGAAGTTTCTTACAGATTAAACACTATTTTTTTTTTTTTGCTTTTTCATAAGTGCCACAACTTAACAACAAGCTATCATAAGACAGAACATGGAGCTTTACTCTCTTTTGGATATACATTTGCATAGAGAGAAGGCATGGAATTGAAATTCACAAATTCATGTTTCATTCACAAAAAGTACCAAGTTTCTTCAATACTCAGCCGAATGTACTCTTTGCCCTTGCCTTCACTAAGGGAAGCAAAATAAAGGTAGTGGGCTAAAACATTTCAGAAGACAGTTTGAAGAAATGAAGTAAAGTAAGCTGACATAAGAACTACTGAGTTACACACTAAGAAGCGCTCAAGTAATCCTCCATTGTATATTTATTATGAAATTGTTGGCTTTCCCACCAAAACTAATGTAGCATAATAATTGTACGGGGATGTAGAAAGTGCCCAGTTTTTTTTAAAAAAAGAACACCCTAAGAAATACAAAATTACAATTAATGTCTGTTTTTGTAAATTGGAAAAAAATAAATATGAATATAAGTATATAGAGTCTTTCCTGAAATAGAATCAGTCTACTTTTGGATATCTCACTCTTTGTAATGTCAAGAAGCATGTGGATTAGAATGGTTCAGCCAATATATATATAGAGAGAGCAGGGGTGTCAAACTTGCCACGTCACATGACATGTCGCGACGTATCCCAACTTTTTCCCCATTACTGGAGCAAGGGTGGGTGCGGTTTCGGCATGAAGCATCCGGCCTGTGGGCTAGCAGTTTGACACCCCTGATGTAGAGTATTTTCACTTTCAAGCTACTTTTAGAGACTTCTGTCTCTGTATGAAAACCCTAGTTAAGTAACAGGAAACCGCTATTAGGGCTCAACTACTATTTAGTCTACTAAGGATGAAAAAGCTATTATAAATATTATTATGTTTTAGAATTCAAATTCCAATAGTCATTTACTGAGGGTTTTAATTTTTACAGGAAAAATTATTCCCAATGAGACTTATGATTGATTGGATGTACCATGTTTGTAACAGTTGTCAAGATTAATCAGCAGGATACTCTCCTTACTTATATGACAATGAGTGGAAAATTCTGGCTATGCTATCTTCATGAACGTAATAAGGACAACAATGATGAACTTTGTCTGTCTGTCTGTCTGTCTGTCTGTCTGTCTGTCTGTCTATCTATCTATCATCTGCCTGCCCCAAAGTTTGGGTTCATGTTACAGTCTGATATACAGTTGAAGCACATTAAATGTAAGTAAAGGCAAAATACAATGTGCTGAAAACTATTCCTCCACTATGTGGTAAGCAGGCCATAGATACATGTTTTTAAAATCACATTGCCTATATTTAACTAGTGTCTTGTTTGCTTCTTATCAATTACATGAATGCCAACATCTGTAATTAAAGGTTAGGGTCCAAACTGTTTTACAATATTTGAAACTAATGGATGGAAACTAATCAATGTGAGAAGCAAACTAGAACTAAGGCAAAACTTCCTAACAGGGAAGACAATTGGACTAGAAGAACTCCAAGGTCCCTTCCAGCTCTGTTTTGATTGATTGATTGATTGATTGATTGATTGTGATAAGTCAGCCTGTTTTTTTGCCTTCTCCACCACCCTTGCAAAGAAATGCTATCATTAACATATAGATGGCTCAGAAATATCCCCTGCCTCTTATACGGAGAAGTTAAATTCGTTGACTCCAAATGATAATTTTAAATAAGTCAAAGGCTATTGGCCAAGTTGTTATCAGATCAGGTTGGAAACCAGTAAGGAGAGGTGCGTGGGGGGGGGGGAGAGGGGAAACATTACTCTACAGCTTCTATTATGTTTATGCCTGGAGAGCAGATCTGAAATTATCCTTTAGGTAAAAACTTCTCATCTAGCATTGCCTGATTAATCAGATGCAATTTCAGTGATGCAACCCTTGTAGCTGGATGCAATCAGTTCCGTGGCTGTGAATTGAACTCTGTACAAATGTTCTGAATGATCTTAGGAACAAATCTATAGAGTCTATCAAATTCATCCACAAAGAATGAATGTTCCTTATCAGGGTCAGTTGCCACAGCTTCCAGTTCATCTTGGGCAGCCCATGCGATTCCTATTGAGTAGGCTATTACACCTGCAGGGGGGAAAAATAGACTATAATGGATCAATGCCATTTTTTAATATATGCTAAATTCATATACATCTTCATAATAGTCCAGATAGAATATGAAAAAAGAAAAGACGTATGCCTGTTCAAAAGGAGTAATGAAAGTCCCCATTATTTTACAATTGTGGTATTATTATTTTTCTAAAGGTTTTCAAGTAGACAGGACCCCATACTGAATTTTCTGTTAATTGAGAAAACAGTGAAAGCACAAAAAGGAGAATAAAGAAACTTGAATGTGGTGTAACAGAAGAGCAATTTCCCACCCACTGTAACATATGCTTAGTAAATTGTGCTGCGCTTTCGATCCAGAATTGACCTGCTCCCAGTTCAGCACTTTCCAAAAGAAGTGATGTCTTTTCTTGGACACTTCCTTCATCTAAATGTTTTTCCCCCCTATGATTGCCCAGTTACTATGTCAGCAGTTTCTTTAAGGAGATGACAATATATGTACTAAATACAGCACAAGATATTCCAGGCCAGCCATGCCTTTCAGCAAGTCCACCTAACTCAAATAAACTTGGTCCTAATACAATCCAAGAATGATCTGTCAATTATGGGTTGTGGGGAATTGGGAATAGTAAGCTTAATCTTAACTTGGACTTCTGGATCACCTAATTTAAATGCCCTCTTCAAATCAACAGCCCTGCCCATAGCTAGACCTGGCTAAACCTTTTTTTGTTTTGAAACGAAAATATAACAATGGGGGATTACCATTTTGGTGTGCTGCTAAAGCTGGTCCCCTGACATCATCGTACGATCTGCCATCTGTAATTAAAATCATGATTTTCCGCTTGTTGGGTTTGGATTTGCTGAAGAGCTGCTCAAAGGCAAAGTTAATGGCCGCTCCAGTGCTGGTTCCTCCACTCCAATAGTTGATTCTTTTGATAGCATTCAGCACCTCCTGCTTAGTGTTGTGCTTGTTAAAGTCAAACTCCAGCCTTTGTTCATAAGTGTACTGCACAGCTCCAATCCGGGTATCTGTATCAGAAATCTCAAACTCTTTGCTAATATTGGCTACAAATTGCAGAATGGTGCGGAAATTACCTGTGCCAACGCTGCTAGATCCATCAATGACAAACCCAATGTCAGCTGCATTTAGGCAGGTTTTGCTGCAAGCCAGACGGTCAACATCACAGACTCGTTTCACTAAAGGCTGCACAACTTTGTACAAGGTAAACCAACTGGTGACATGAATAGAATAGTATCCATTGGTCCTGCATACAGCCTAAATGATAGAGATGAGAGTTTCAAAAATTACTGTACCAGACACCCTGGTTTCTTTCTGTTTAATTGGCAGAAAATAAATGTATACATTTCTAGATATATAGGTTTAATCTTGTAATATTACTGATCTGGAGTTATTCCTGTGTGTAGCTGGTCTCCATCAGTGTTTTAAGATCTGAAAGCTTAGCATTACACTTTTAAAACAGCTTTCTGCAAGCAAGAGGACCCAGACTGATAGGGCGATATCCTACATTTGTAAACCTCTCAGTGAGTGCGGTAAAATACTATGGAGTGATATATAAGTGCTGTAAAGTACTACAGAGTGGTATATAAGTCTAAGTGTTATTGCTATTGCTACTGTCTTGAACTCTATTTCAATTCTTTCACACAGTTTCCAGCCAGTATGGCCAATGTACACAAAGGGTGGGAAATTTTGAGGGTTGAAGTCCAATACATCTGAAGGTCTTTGATTTTTTTTTATATACAAGACCAGTTTTAGTCCTGCAAAATCAGAATTTTGTCACTCCTTGAGATGGGTGACTTATAAATAGATTAAACAAACAAACAAACAAACAAACAAACAAACAAATAAACTTTGTTCTATCATATGACTGGATTACAGATTCATGCAGTTCTTTATTTTTTAGGATGCAGCAACCATAAATTGGTGCATACAAATTTGTGCTTCTTTCATGTCTCAAAGGGGCTCATTGTAGCTCTGCCCTAGCAAACTTAAATAAAATCAAAATTAGTCAGTAGGCTGAAGCCTGTCCAGCTTTAATACAGTATGTGAAGGACTTCAGAGTTCAGAATAAATGTGTTTCATGGCAAACCTATGAAGGAAAGTGCACAAAATGATCAGAAGGAGTGTCCAGGAAAGAAAATGTTATTTTTGCATTTCCCAAAGTCAGCTTTGCTTTCTGAAGGAGACTTCCTTTGCCAAGCCTTTAGGAAGAATTCCAACTCATAAGAATACTGCTTAATTGAAAAGACATTCTGTAAAATGCATCCAGTCTAAACTCTAGAGCTTATGAGGACAAGTTCTAACCAAGGTACATCCAGAACTTTCATGTGTATTGCAATAAATTCATAAATAAATCCACCTGAAGGCAATGGCACAGAGTGTCCACGAAGCAAAATCTTAAACTCCAGAGTTTCGATTGCAAAGTGTGTTGCTGCTGGAATTGTACAACAGCTCTCTGGACTGTTTTTCATTTTGTTATAGCAAAGTTAACAGTCAAAATGAGCATGATACTAGAATTTCACCGTATCTAGTTTTGTTTTGTTTTGCAATAAGAGGGGAAAAATCTTCTGATTCCAATGGAAACTTTCCTTTGTTGTGAATAATAGGCAGTGCTTTTTTTTGTAAAAAAAAAAAAAGGTGCCGGAACTCACACACGTCATACAATCCGCCTTGCCTACCCTACAAGGTTCAATCCAAAAAAGGTGCCGGAACTCCGTTCTGGGCATTCTATGAGAAAAAAAAGCCCTGATAATAGGTATATGTAGTATGGGGCTAGTGAATCCAGTTAGAACTGTTGCAGAGACAAAAGATAAAAGCCCCTTAACTTCATAATATTGGGTTGTCCACAATCGTCCTCTTTTTAATCAACTTTCTTTTAAACACAGATAGTCCTTGACTTACGACCATACATTAGTGACTGTTACAACGGCACGGAAAAAAGTGACTTATGACCATTTGTCACACTTATAACCGTTGCAACATTCCCTGGTCACATGATTAAAATTTGGATGCTTGGCAGCTGGCAAGTATTTATGATGGTTGCAGCGTCCAAGGGTCATGTGATCACCTTTTGTAACCTTCTGCCGAGCAAAGGCAATGGGGAAGTCAGATTCACTTAACAACCCTGTTACTAACTTAACAACTGCAGTGATTCGTTTAACAGCTCTGACAAGTTGTTAAAGGGTCTAAAATGGGGCAAAATCCACTTAACAGCTGTCTTCCTTAGCAATGGAAGCTTTGAGCCAAGCTGCAATTGTAAGCCGAGGACTATCTGTATCCACTATTCAAGAACAGTTTTCACTGGCTTGGTTTTTAAATTTAAAAAAAGTATGGTATCTTAATGTGCATTACGTAATCACAATGCTTGGCAGGACTGAGTCCCGGGACTGTGAAGTAGCTATTTTGGCCAAACAACTATAGACTTTGTCTGATTATGCCACATGTGGCAAAGTGACCAGACCTTCCCACAATAATACATGCACACTCCAAAATCTGCCACTTTCCTGAGTGTTTCCTTCCCTCTTACCTTGTCCACAAAGTTTGTCTCAACGACATTCTTCTTTTCATTTTCATCGGGTCCTTCAATGGTGACGAAGAAAATGTTAATGCCAGACTCCCGTGCCAGCCTGGAGGCTTCTTCTACCTTATCGGTGGGCCATCCATCCACCAACACTACAGCCACGTTGGGGGCACCTCCTCGGTTGCCGGTGGCATCTTCAAAGTAGTTTTTGTTAACAAAGGACAAAGCTTTTCCTATGCGAGAGGATGGCAGAGGGGAAAGAGTTGCTCCTTTGTTTGATAAATCTTTAAAGAGCTAGTTCCTATTTATTTATTTGGCATTGAATTGCATGTTATTAAGATTAAAAATGATAAAACAGAGGACAGAAGCAAAACCCAACCAAAGCACAACCTTAAAGCCAGTGTCAAGATGCAGCAGATCAGTAGGAAGCTTCTTATTGTCAGGATTAATTAGACATAAAGCAATTATCTGCACTGTGATTTTGATAGGAATACATGCTCCGGTTGAAATGTGAATAGAAATAGCATTCATCCTGAAACAACAATGAAATTAACCTTCTGTCCACATTGTGATGGAAATATTCATATCCATTAAAAACATATGATGCGAATAATTTTCTCAACCAAATGTGTCTAAGACTGAGGATGTATATCAACTTCACATACATATCTAATAAGCTTAATCCATTCTGATTCTACAGAAATGACTTGGATTTGTGGCAAGATGAAGGGCTCCACAATATCTGCATGATAAATTTTAGACACTGCAACACAGTACAGTTCTAACATCTTATTGTTTGAAATCCGAAGCCAATAAATGGTGATGCCAAAACACGATGAGTTCCCTCATAGAGTGGAGTAGAATGTATCTTTACATTGGCTCTTTCTTTCAGAATTCAACACTGTTGCTTTGGGGAACCTCTTTCCTCCCCCCAAATCGGAAAAGACAGTCTAGAATACATGAAGCAGGTGATGATCTTGAGCTATGAATCTCTCCAGAAGGTGAAACAATAACGTCAAATCTTGGCATCTGATTCTTAAGCAGATTTGGTACATTATATCCACTACCTACCAACATTGGATAAGCCTCCTTTTTGGGATATTTTCTCAATGGCATTTTTTAAGTCCTTGGTATTTGAATAGGCCTTCAAGTTAAATTCAGTAGAAGGGTCATCACTGTTTGTAAAACAAAGAGAAAAAAAGTCATGTAAAACCCATTTCTGAAAGTAAATAAGGTCAATTTTCGGGTAATTTTTTTTCCAAGCAAAGAATTATATGCACAAATAGTTCCTGAATGTTGAAATTTTATGTTTTTACTTTTCCCAGTTAAACAATTAGATTTTCATGGGTATGAGTAATTTGCAGAGATGGTTTTTTTAAAAGCAGAAAATAGAACTTTCTGTATAATAATGAACAATTAAAAAACAATTTACTCTTTACTATTATTATTATTAATAATAATTTGCTATGAATTATTAATAGTAATAATTCATGGCAATGGTAAATTGTTAATAATAAATTGTTCAAATTGTTTAACAATTCATACTGAATTATTAATTTACTGTTTGCTTCCATCTGCCGATTCCATCTTCTTCATCCTTTCAAATCACTGGAGATCAACTCTTTGGTTTAATAAAAGCGTACCTACTTAATTTTACATATGTTTATTAGCAGGCTATTGTTGTTGTTTTTTTCATGTTGGAACTTGAGATGGTCCTTCCTCAAGGCACCTAATTAAACTTTCTGAACCCCTTATCACCTGAGACAAACACACTCTAAAAACAAGGCATGACCCATATTTCGTCCCTAAGAGATTCGTGCGCCATTTGGCATGGAACTCCCTCTGAACTCTGAATGCACGGACTTTTTTTCTCTTCCTTCTGTTCCCCGCTGCTTAGAACCCTTATATCTTTGAAACGTATTTTAGATAGAAATGGGGACTGACCCGTTTAATTTTATATTTATTTTTTTATATATTCTGATATCCCAGCTGTTTTGAAATTGGCTTGTATCCATGCAGACACCCCCCCCCCACATGATGCATATTTATTTTTCCAATAAACTCGTAATATAAATAAAATTAAATATAACATAAATAAATTGAAAATAAGCTATCCCAAATCAGCAACATTTGAAGAAAAAAATACTGAGTGTGTATAAGTTGCCCTTTCTGCTATATCTTTTATGCAATTCTGCTGGAACTCTTGGGTATATTTGGTTACTGCCAGAGGCAGAATATTAATTTATGACACTTTTTTTTTGCTTTTGCCTTCCTGAAGACTACATCTACTTTGAGAATAAAATATTTAATACACAATGGAAGAAATGAATGTCCATCTCACCCCATTCTTGACCACTGCTCTATTATTATGTGTTAGCCAATCTATAATAATAATAATAGTAAAGTTGGAAGGGACCTTGGAGGTCATCTAGTCCAACCCCCTGCTCAGGCAGAAAACTCTATACCATTTCGGACAAATGGCTGTCCAGTCTCTTCTTAAAAACCTCCAGTGTTGGAGCATTCACCGCTTCTGGAGGCAGGTTGTTCTACTGGTTAATTGTTCTAACTGTCAGATACTCTCCTAAGTCCATAAAAATTCATGAAATAGGACTTAGAAAGGGAGTTAACATATCTTTGGATTTTATTGATATTTATTTCTGTAGGTGCTTGTGTGTATGTGTAAGTTTGTTTGTATATGATTGTGTGTGTGTGTATGATACACATTTTAAAATCTAATTTTCTTCTTAAATACATAGTTTTTTATAAAAACAATGCACTATTACCCATACTGAACAATGCCCATGAGAGGCCCTATTGGACCAACATCCAAAGCTTGAGATACATCTTTGAGGAACTGTTTCTGGATCTGAAAACGGCGCCTGCCAATGCTCCAGCTCCCATCTATCAGGAAGGCTAAGTCAACTTTGCAATCTAGGAAAATAAATTAGATTAGATACATAAAAAATATATTAGAAGAGTTTGGGACCATTTGTATTGTATGTTCTACGTTAAGATCATAACACCTCATTTATCTCTCAAATGCTCTGCTGATCATTGTTTGTAGTTATAGTCATGTTTGCAAGTGTTCACAGAAAACAGAAGGTTCAGATTGCCCAAAGCAGTGCTTGGAATCCCTGATTTCACAGGACACATTAAAGCAATAAACAGCCATCCAAATAAACTTTTTATGGCCTCTCTTCTAATCAGGAATATCCTGGTGATTTTTTTGTGACCAACAGCCAAATTTCATACAAAAGCTTCAAATGAGTTCTAGATCTTTTAAGCACATTACGGATAATCACAGACATGTAAGTAATTAATGCTTATTCAGAAACAAACAAGAGTTGGATCCAAAGTCACTTAGAGAACTATTAGTTTGACTCTTTTTCAGAGGGGAAAAAGGAGAAGCTTTTTTCTTCATCCCTGTGGTCTCATATGGACCCTGAAGGTTCTTCTGAGTTTTCACACAACATGGGAAGTAAAACAAAGATTGCAGGGGAAAGGAGAAACTGATCAATATTGCTTCTGTTGGATTAAGCTCTTTCCACAAAGTAAGTTTTCCTATTCATTGAACAATTAATTTGCATCCAGCCCCATAGAGCTGTGGAGGTGAGATTTTACTTACTCCTACTAATTTATCATAATAAAAAGAATGCTATGATTTTTTTCTTACTTTTTCTGACTTTCTAAAGATGGAGGTTACTTGCCCATGCCATTCAATTCACCCACAAACAAACTGAACTTAGGTCCAGGAATAGCTTAACTATGTAAAACAGTTTTATTGCTGTGTACATCACCCAAAGCCCTTCTCTGAGAAAGATGGAAAGTTAAGAAATATGAAATAGGAGAAGAGAGGACTCATTGGAAAAAACCCTGATGTTGGGGAAGATTGAAGGCAAAAGGAGAAGGGGATGGCGGAGGATGAGATGGTCAGATAGTGTCATCAATGCAATGAACATGAATTGGGCAAACTCTGGGAGACAGTGGAGGACATGGGGGGCCTTGTCCATGGAGTCACGACTGAACAAAAAATAAATAAATATCTTAAATACATGTATTTACACTCATCTTATTGTATTGCATAATATAACTCTGGATAAAAAGTCATT
The DNA here is from genome assembly GCF_001527695.2 of Protobothrops mucrosquamatus. Classification (NCBI taxonomy): domain Eukaryota; kingdom Metazoa; phylum Chordata; class Lepidosauria; order Squamata; family Viperidae; genus Protobothrops; species Protobothrops mucrosquamatus. Next base: position 702,127 of record NW_015386724.1, read on the forward strand.
CCTTCTGTCTCTCTCTTTTTACAGTTACCAAATTGATTATTAACAGATAGTACCTTTATCATTTGTTGTTATTGCTGCAAGCTAGTGAAAAAAATCTGCATTTATTAATAAATGATCAACATTTGAATAAACCTGAATGGAAATTAATTTGTCCCCACTAGTAATTCTGCTAGATTTCTCTTTGACACCATTGCCCCTTCCCCCACCCAAGGAACAGATTTCATTCATGAAATGCCAAGTCAGTAAAATGTTCTTCTCTTTGTCCGCTAAAAACAGATGATTATGAAAGGACCTGAATACATTTGTGATTCACATACTTGGATTTCCCTGGGAAACTGGCTTCAAAGGCTTTGGGACTATGTCTTCCTTGGAGCTGAAACCTAGAATGATCAATGTTATATATCATTATTAAATTTGAAGGTCAGGAAAGAGGAGACATTCACATTAAATACAGTCTGCTAATTGAATGTTGAACAAAGAAATTGTGAGATGACTTCAGATGCTTGATTTAGCATAGGAAGAGAAAATGTTTTAGACAAGAATGAACTTCTAACAGGGTCCAAAGAAGATGGAAGAATTGGGTAGTAAAGCATAGGTCCAGTTGTGTACTGGTACAATTGCCTTGGGGAGCTCAGAAAACTGTACAGTCCAGTGTTTTCAACCTATTTTATATTCAATCTGACCACTCACTTTCAAAGAAACTGGGTCTCAACATGATAGAGACAAAAAGTTATCTGTGCAGGTAGTCCTTGCCTTACAATCACAATTGGGATCAGACTTTCAGTTGCTAAGCAATGTGGCTGTTAAGTGAATTGTCACATGATTGGACCCAATTTTACAACCATTTTACCACAGTTGCTAAGTGAGTATCTATAGTTCTTAAGCGAGTCATGCGGTTTTTAAGGGAGACCAGCTTCCCCCATTGCCTTTGTTTGTTGGAAGCCAGCTGGGCAGGTTGCAAATCAGGATCACATGACCATAAAGACACCACAACCATCGTAAAATGCAATCACATGACCATGGGGAATGATGCAATGGTTATAACTTTGAGGACAGGTTATAAGTCACTTTTCTGAGGGTGTTGTAACTTCAAACTGTTGTTAAACAAAAAAATAATCACATGTCTTGGACTACTCACATTACATTTTTCCATATAAGTGAAATGTTAGAAATTTAAGCTCAAATTTCAGTGACTTCAGATGTGTCCTAACTACACTGCTTCTGAATGCACATGCAGGGCCAAATGAGGAATTCTACATTCTTCACCTGCTGAATGAGGCTATCCCTGGAGACACACTGGCAACCCAACTGGGCACAGAACACCACCACCAATTTAATTCCTTAAAATGCTGCATTGTTTGCTGGCCTGTTTGCAAGCTCTTGGGTCCCTTTTAAAGTGCTGAGTTTATGCCTAAAAGCCTGAAGATCCCAAGAGCTTAAAAGACCATCAAGAGGGAGGGAGGGACACACTTTGCCACTGCAAATTGGAAAGCACAATTCTTTTTTGAATCCCAGATAACACAGAATATCTTGTATTCACAGGTGACTTATGCAGTTCTAATGGAGAGTTGAGTCTTTTTAAACATTATTTTCACCGTGTTAAAATTCCGCTCGCGTTATCATAGACCCATTTTTCTTTTCTAAAATGTAATTTTTTGGAAAGTTTTAAAAGCAAGAGCAAAAATTCATTCAAACTAAAATAGAATAAGAAGGGGGGGGAGAAGGAAATAAAAGAGAAAGCTAAAGTGCAAGAAAAGGAAAGAAAAAGGTAGAAGAAAAATAGAAAAGAAAGAAAAAAGATACAAAGGAATGACTTCTTGTCTTCTTTAGAGCAGCTATGACTAAAATAACAAATCTACCTCTTTCTTTAAAGCCCCAATGTGAGTTTCTTCTTTCTATAATCTACCCTGTCTAATTGTCAAAATCATTAATTCATTTTTTCCCTGTTTTATTAAAAAAAAAAAAAACCCTCCACAAGTCAGCACTAAACACAGATACTGTATTGTCTTTTGTCTAATCGAAAGGTCAATTTGGCCACCTCAGGGAGTTCTATCATCTTCACCAAATCGCAGACAGGGCTTCCAATGTTGCCTGGAAAGTCGTCCCCTAAGTGCCAGCAACGCTCAGAGCAGGAAGGCCACCCAACATGCAGTTCTCAGAGCTGATTGAAAAAGTTGCTGTTTCCAGGGAGGCCTGCAAGTTCCCAGGCTTGCTTTAAAATGGCATTGTCGAATCCTGAGAATCTCAGCTCACTGACGTGGGACTTTGTGGCAAGCTAATTAAGCTTTTTCACCACCAGATCGTCACAGCTGTCCAGGCTCATTAAATCTCTATTCAGACAACAGTTGTCTCATACCAACTAAAAATAATTCTCTTTGAAATGATAATTGGCTTGCATCAAACAATCACTGGGCCAACTTTGTATCGCATTCTGGTCTCTTGGAAATCCTGCGTCGTGGTAGCTCCCTCTATCTAAGATGGAAATTCTTTTGCAATGTGTCACTTTCTATCCATCACGAGCTATCTGTCGGCATATACAGTTTATTTCCTAATACTGACAATCTTTTTTAAATGATCTGAACATCAATGGATGCTTTGGCCAAAACAAACAAAACCACCAAAAACCAAACACACAAACACATACACAAATTCAAGACTTTCGTTTGTTTGCACTGTCTTTGTATGTTTTCAACATCAGGTGATAAATTTGTAATGTGAAACTATCTATGAAAGAAGAAAAGCTAGAACCATCACATTTCACTCTGAGTGAATTGGGTGAATTCAGCCTGTGTGCCAAATGAACCCTGAAAGTAGTTTTTCAGTGGGGATCCATAAATGAAAGTTGATCAGCTGATAAGAGTGTGTAGTATAAATCTAATCCAAAGCACTTCAACTTACTATTTCACATTATCTGACATATTTGCTTATATGCCTTAATTTGCATATATATATTTTATGAAATAGAGTGAGACACAAGACTCAAAAGAATTTTATGAAATCGTCCTATGTAAGGAACTTCACCATAACAAAAAACAAATGCTTGGTTTTCCTGCACACATGATATATACACACTTATTGCACATTGTTGCTGTTTAATAGACTTTGTGAGAAAATTTTTTACCCGAGTCCAAAAGGCTTGATCCAGACTTCCATACATCTGTTTCAGTAGCTGTTATAGACAAAAGACAAACATAATTATTATTCAAACTCACAATTTAATCTTAGACTAATGGGAAAAATAACACATCTTAAGAAATACATGAGACCAACTTTGTTGAAATTATGTAAATAACAGAGCATGTAAAATAAACCCTGCCTTAAGTTTATTTTGAGAGTCATTTCTGGCTGTCCCAAAAATCCTTGGAGTTATAACATGAACTTGGAAAGACAGTTTGTGGCTTTCCTGTAGTAGAGGATCTTCTTCTCTTTTGAAAGTATTAAATTTTAATACAACGATACTTGCCCTAATAACTTTGAAAAATTTGAAGCAGTACATTAAAATGGGTAGGAAAGCTGTAGATAGAAACAGAGGGATGCCTCATTTATTTTCATTGCTTGTTTGCTAAATTGTGTGGTTCTGTCTTTGTTGACATAATTGATTATAGGTTCCCCTTCAAACCAAATTAAGGTTTAATTAGTGTAAGATTTTCAATTATTACTTCAGAGGATACTTAGAGGATAGCTATAAAATTACCTCTGAATTAACAAAGAGCAACTAAGATAAAGCTATTTAAATTTGGCTCAATCATATTAAATAATTTTGAAAATGTACTAGGAAGTATTAACAAGGAACTTATTCAAAAGCAAGTATATTGAGATAGTTTTACTTTTAGGAATATGAATTCTTTCTAAGAAAATTTTTAAAATAGTAAAAGCTTTATCTATCTTAAGATTACTAGCCCCATCCTTAAAATGTTTTACTGATCAGCTAATTAATAAACCTTAACATTCTCTTAATTAGAAAATCCACTGAATTAGGACATACCTTGATTTTGAGTTCTTCCTTGTACAGTTTGAACTTGTCCTAAAATAGGAATTAAAATAGAATATTTTATTTGAAGTTTCCCAAACTTTGTAAAAATATTTTTTTTACCACTTTGAGAGTTGAAAATGCTTGTATTAATCCTTTAAACTAGAGCTGTGGTGGTGCAGTGGTTAGAATGCCTGACTGGTTCAAGGTTGACTCATCCTTTCATTCCTCCGAGGTCGGTAAAATGAGGACCCAGATTGTTGGGGGCAGTAAGCTGACTCTGTAAGCTGCATTGAGAGGGCTATAAAGCTCTATGAAGCGGTATATAAGTCTAAGTGCTATTGCTATATTATAGATATAATTGAAATTTAAGTACTTTCTTCTCTACTGAATGAAATCAATTTAAAATAGGTAGCTGGTTTTATTGATATTTGCTTTCAGGTGCACCTGAGAGGGCTGTGGTTTCAGTAAAGCCATTCCCTTGTCTTTGTACTTACTTGATGCTGCGGCTGCTGCCACTGCTGAATAAACTGGATGGACATTGCTAGAGCCTAAGAATGAACAAGAAAGTATCTTACTACTGAGAACAAAAGCACAAGAACAGTAGTGTATGAAACAAGCTGATGGGGGCAGGAAGGGAAAATAGACAAAGCATAAATATCAGCCTAGATGTTTTAGTTTTGAATATATTTTTCACTTCTTGGTGACTTCATGAACACAATCATGCATTTTTATTAGCAACAATACAGAAGGGATGGTTGATACCTACGGGGAAAGAAATGGTGAAGTGAAATAAAACATTGTGTTGCTAAGGGAGGTCCCCACTCAACTCTTGCTCTTGGGTAGTCTTCTGATGAGTCCATGGATAGCACATTGTTTGGGAGTGAGCCAATGGCATCCATGTGAAATTCCAAATGGAAAACTAAGAGAGATGGCAAGAAGAAGGAAAGTAGTCTGGAAAGATGAAATGGAAGGTTGAGACCGAAGAAGTCCTGGTCGCAGATGGTGGGTAGAGTCCGCCTGTTCTCCAGCACAGGGCAAGGTCACAGCTGGGAAAAGAGTGACCTACTTTCACAGGAAGCTGTGCTAGAAGTTTTTCCAATCTTGTTTTCAGAGGGAGGGAGAGTTAGATGTCCTACCTCAGAATGTTTTGGCTTGGCTTTGGGGAAATTTTTTTTTTTTTCCAAATATTCATAAGGTAAAAAACTGAGAGCAAAAGTACATGTTGCATTTTATTTTGTGAAACCAACTCTCTCTCTCTCTCTCTCTATATATATATATATATTGAGTGCATATAAACAAATCATTAAGAATGTTAGCCTCTCTTTCAAAAACTTTTAAAATAGGTGGGCAACATATGGCTGCCTAGATGTTAAAGGATTGCCATCATGATGATTAAAATGTTAGTAATATCTGAAAAGCCACACATTGCCAATTCTTAGGAAAAATTAAGTCATGTTTATGAAAAATTAGAAGGATTATTTTATAAGGCTAATATTCTAAAGTGGAAAAGAGGCTGTGGAAAGCTTTGCTAGTAGAGAAAGATTTGTGAAAAAGTCTAAAAGACTGCCTCTGGAAGACCTACCACCACATTCATGAAAGTCTCAGTTGCTGTATAGGTAGTCCTCAACTTACAATCACAATTGTGCCCCAAATTTATGTTGCTAAGCAAGACAATTGTGAAGTGATTTTTACTACCTTTCTTACCACAATTGTTAAGTGAATCTGTGCAGTTATTAAGTTAGTAACATGGTTGCTAAGTGAAACTGGCTTCTCCATTGACTTTGCTTGTCAGAAGGTCACAAAAGATGATCACATGACCCAGGGGTACTGCAACCATAATAAATATGAGTCAGTTGCTGACTGTCTGAATTTTGATGTAACGATGTAACTATGGGGATATTGCAATACTATAATTGTGAAAAATGTTCGTAAGTCACTTTTTTCAGTGCCTTTGTAACTTTGATGGCCACAAAATGAACTTTTGTAAATTGAGGACTACTATATTTGTGCCAGAAGAAAGGCCACACTGAAACTTCTCATTAATATTATTTCACTAGAATCAATGGAATTTAAAAAAAGAAATTAAAACAGAGTTTAAAAAGAAAAAAGTGTTATCAGTTCTATGAAAATGAACTTGATTGCTTTATATCTTGTTTTGTCTGGACTTGGGTTATGACTACATGTAATAAACCAGGACTAGATTCAAACTATACACATTCAGATAGAACACGAAGAGTCTAGATTTTGAAAGGATTTTTGGGCAGAGTGCAGAGAAGCACTGGATATGAATGAAGGAGCTGAAACTAAATCTAAAAAAAGATGAAGCATATTAAGCATCCTAATCAAGAACTAGAAGAACAGTTGTATCTAAAAAGTTTAAGTCCTCTGATCAAATAGTATATTTCAGTGTGTCCCAAGATTTAGAAGACGAGTAACAATGGGGCTGAAAAGAAGTTGTTATATCAACCATGAAGTACATGTATAAAAGAAGGGTTAAAGTTTTGGAATGGCCTTCACAGTCTCTGTATGGAGGCCTGAAACATGCCTATGAATATTTCTGAATAAAAAGAACTGTGCAGGGCTGAAACATTTTTTAAATCCACAGTGAGGTAACATTTGGAAGAGACTCAGACATTTCTCCACTGATCTATAAGAAGGAGGAGGAGGTACAGTACCATCAGACTTGCATGATTCTGAACAATCTTCTGTGGAATCATCAGAAGACCACTGCTTTACATTTGTACAAATGAGATGATGAGATGAGATGAGATGAGAATGGTGGTGAGAAGGTAGATCTAGCAAATTTGTTCCATTGCCCTATCGAATTGGGTTATTAAACAGCTAGTCCGTGAAGCTCCTCTTCATTCACTCACCCAGATCCCTGACCTTGTGCACTGCAACGAGAGGCTTTGCCACTGTAACAGTTGTCACTTTGGTGAAGGTCATCGGTGCAATGGTGGTTGAAGTGGTGGTTGCCTTTGGAGTTGTGCTGACCAATTCGGTTGTGGTGGTAAAGCGTTTGAATGTGTGAGCGGCACCATGTGTGGCTGGTAATGGAGCTGCAGTTGTCTGAGACCCTTTCCGTAATGAATTTCCTACATTAAGATTGAAATATAGCATCTCACTGGAAAAAAAAACTTTCTTTAATAGCTTTGCCCTCCATGTGTACCCGCTAACATAATTAGGTTGGATTTCAGCTGTAGGTTGGGGGTGGCTAGTAGTTGAACATACAATGTGATCTACATAAAAACAGCTAGAACTAAGAGGAGGTCAGCAGTTCCTCATAAGCACTTCCAAACTCATGATGTTGTGCTCAGCAGTCCAGCAGTGATGGGTCAGAACCAGCACCTTCATTTGCAAAAGACCATTTCTGCTTTCAGAGTATTTTGTGACAGGATTGCTCTTTTTAGTAAAAACAAAATAATTTATAACAAATGTTCTGACTATGTGTAGGTGTGTATATATGTAGTCTAATGAGGGCCCAAATATAAATAAGTAAAATGTAAATTAATTTATAAGAAATCTAACATAATGAAGGTAATTTCACCTATTTTTAGGTATCAGGTATAGTAGGCTTGACTGCATCAGTATGGTCTAAGAGTCAAAGTGCCAGTACAATCAAAACCCTCATCTTGACGTTTTGGGCAACTCTCCTCACAAAATTCTCTGACAACATCCTTAGAATATAAAAATCCCTCTTGTCTCAAGACTGGCTTTTAGTCAGTCTAGCTGTTTTCTCTCTCTGGCAGGGCCTTAGTTTTCTTCCTTCCATCCCTCCACTTCCTCCTCCTTCTCCTCCCTTGTTTGTTGAAGTGTCTGTAGACACATAGAAGAGATTCTTAGTAGAGACTGCTGTCCTTTTGCTTCCAAGCTCCTGGCTTTGTATCGGGAACTTCAAGTCAGGTTTTGTCACTTGCCTTGTCATATCTCCTCCGAATAAATGTTCATGATATGCACCAACAAAGCCCAGAAAGACCCAAGAGGAGCCAAAATTTGCCTACTCTACAAGACAAGTAGATCCTTTGTGGAATACGGAATATGATTTCAAGCCATTGGATTAAAGAAAAAAAATGCTACTATGGGTTAGATACATAAAATCCCCACTTTAACCACTTTTAATAAAAGTGAATTCTGCAATTATTGGCCAAGCTTAGTGGGGGTTTCAAAGAAAGTAATGCTAAAATGTAAGTTTTGAATACAAAATTTGGAATGCTTCATTTCTGATTTATAACAAGCCTTGATCTTTATCCAGTTGATGTCATAGACATCAGTTGGATAAATTGTCAAAAAAAAGTTATTTTAAAAAATATTCACTAGGATGAAAAAAAGGCAGCCCAGAAAAGTTGTACAACAATGTCAAAAATAGCTCAAACGCTTGCATTGCAGAAATGAATGAGAACAGTTTCATCGTGATGAAGATTGGGGTGGAAACTCACCCCAAAAGCAGGAACCATTGGAAGGGATCCAAACAATAATTTTACTGTATTCGTTTCAAAGCTAGAAAGATATAATAAATCCCTGGTCTCTAGCATCCCAACAAGCAAAGACCAAGAACCACAAAATGACATATACAAAATGTTGATCACAAACACTTGGCGCATACAGATATGCTAGCAGAAGATTCCAAATACAAAATGACTTGCTTTGTATTTGATAAGGAAAAAAATTAACCTCAAAAATTAACATGGGGTGTCCTTGAAGCCACAATATTATTAAAGACACATTCCTAGAAAAGAGATCTTGTATCTTTGCTACATGAGTTGGATCAAGGCTTTGATGATGAGTAAGAGGCTGACCCTACATTTGCAGCTGGAAGATATGAGAAGAGGCAGAGCAACACAAATCCTTGAATTTTATTTCTCAGGGTGTGAACTCTACTCAATTACCAGGCACAGATTGGCATAGTAATTAAAAAAATCTCTTCTTAAGCCATATTAAATGATCAATACAGCAAAGGGCATTAAAGAAACATTTATAATACTAGACTTATATAAATTAGCATATGGTTACAAACTGCTCCTGCTCAAGTTCTTAATCCAAGTAACCACAAAATAGATACATATGTGGGGAAACAATAATGCCCCCTCAAGCAGAAAATCCATCACTTGCCTTTAGTAACTGTGCTTTCAGAAGATGAATAGGTCAGAATTGATGGATACTGTACGCCTCTTTTGGGTTTGCCTTCTAAAGAAAACAAAACCGAAATCTCCAATAAGTGAATATATATAAAAGCACCTACAATTTTAAGCCAACAGGTAAGGAGTTGAGGGCTGCATCAGGTATATCAAGTATATCAAGAACTAGGTACTCATATTCAGTGATGTCACATAGGATTATGTCATCACACACATGATATCAGTTATGAATTTACAGTCTGGTTGACACAAATTACACCACCGACACCATTTACCTAAGGGGGCAATTATTCCACCTTGCTTTTCTCATAGACACCATGATTCATGAGATCATAACCCTAAGGAATTGAAGCAAGCAAAGTCAAGGAGAAGAGCCTTTTCTGCTGTGGCCCCATCCCGGTGGAACATTCTGCCACTGGAGGTGAGAACTGCCCCCTCCCTTTTGACCTTCCGGAGAGTATCAAAACGTGGGGCCTCAAAGGGGGGGCACTCACTGCTGGAGGTGGATTATCCCAGTCCCATCTAGTGTTTAGCTCTCTTAGTTCGGTTTTAATAAAATTAAGAATATTTATTAATAAAAGTTAATCTTTTAACAACTATTTTTTACTTGTTTTATAACATAAGCCACTCAGAATTATCTTAAAGGGGAGATGGACGGCATAACATTTTAATAAACAAACAAACAAGCTTTAAATGGCTGGGTTTATTTATTACCCTAAATCAGGGGTAGGCAACCTTGGCCTAAACCAAAAACATACTAACTGCATTCTAGAACTGTGTGATATCTGATATCCACTCAAGGCATCTCTAATTACAGAAGAATGTTGTTGTTGTTAGGCTATTTGGATCTGGAAGCTTTTAGTCTCTGAAATTGCCATTCAGTGTCTTTTTTTTTATTACAAAATGCAAATTTTCAGTTCATCACATACTGTGATATTTGTTATTGAGCTATTTATTTTTTATTTTAAAAGTTTTATAAAGCAGTCCATACTGTAACCAGAACCCTGGGTTTTACACATAAGTTTAACCCCTCTCCCAACAAGAATAAAAAACTCTATAAAAAAAGCACATGGTCCCCTGGGTCAATACTCTCCCATACTTCCACAAATTAATAACTATATAAATAACTTAAATAATTGAAGGGGGAAACCATTTTAGGAATGTTAATGTGTCTTTTCTTGTGCATTTTTTTACTTAGTTTTCTCATTCTCCCTCACTAAATGTAGCTCTATGGAGCTTAATGACTAAAGGTAAAGGCTTTAACATCCTACTTTTCAGCTGTCTCAAGTTCACAAGAAAGTCATGTTGTTTCTTTGCATTATTTTCATCAAAACTCTCTAATCTGGAACCAGAAAGAGTTCATTTTGATCATATATATAATATGTAGCTGTAGATATTAATAAATAATTAAACATTGTCTGTATGTACTCACACACACATATATACGTATATTAAATGTTATTTGTATATATGTATAAGTACACACATACATATATATGTAGGTCTTTAGTTATTCGGGTTTTCTCCCGCGTAGAATTAAAAGTACCTTGGCGACGTTTCGACGAAGTCACATTCGTCATCTTCAGGCTGGTGTCTTCTGCTTCGTGCTTCTAAGAGTGGACTTCGTCGAAACGTCGCCAAGGTACTTTTAATTCTACGCGGGAGAAAACCCGAATAACTAAAGACCTACATACAAACACCCGCGAAAACCTCAGAAAACATACATATATATGTATACACACACATTTAATTGCAGGATCAGAAGACATGTAGAGACCTGGCCCATAGAATTGCCAAGAATCTGACACACACACACACACACAACCACACACACACACACACGTGTGTGTGTGTGTGTATAATAATTTTAAAAATGCGAATCCTAGGCATATTTACGTTGCCGTGGTGGCGGACCTATGGCACGCGTGCCACAGGTGGCACACGGAGCCGTCTCTGGTGGCACGTGAGCCATTGCTGGGCCGAGCTGCTCCCTCCTCCTCTCCGCGCATGCGCAGTCTGGGAATAGGCGAAAGGCTATAAAAGGAGCAACTTTCGGCAGAAGCAGCATTTGCTGCAGACAGCGAGAGAGCAAGCACGAGTTGGAGCGGACAGCAAGTGAGCAAGTGAGCACGAGCCGACAGCTTGGTGGCCATGCCCACTCGGTGGCCACGCCCACCCGGCACCCGGCAATGCATAAGTGGGTTTTGGGTTGCAGTTTGGGCACTCGGTCTCTAAAAGGTTCGCCACCACTGCGTTAGAGATATAAAAATCCTCAAACTCTGGGATAAATAAAATCAGCTGTTTATTGTTACGGTTGACTAGAGCAGACAGGCCCATCACGTGCTCGATGAGCAGAGCGCAGAGTCGATTAGGCTTATAAGCAGACTCTCCAGCTTCCAGCGCTTATTCTGATGACGCTGGCAGAGGACCGGCGAAAGCTAAGGCAGTAGATATTTGTTTTTATGTACGGTTGTTTTTATTATTTTTTGTTGCTTTTAACAATAAACAGCTGATTTTATTTATCCCAGAGTTCAAGGATTTTTATATCTCTAATGTATATATATATATTCTATGTCTTCTGACCCTGCAATTAAATATGTGTGTACATACACAGACACACATATATACACACACATACACACACATACATATACAGATACATACACACACATACACGTATGGCTGTTTCTACATACACATATACATACACATATATGTGTGGCTGTTTTATTGACCTTCTCTTATTTTCCAAAGTGGTGGCTACGTAATGTTTTTATATTCTTTTAGCCATCTGTTATTATCACGAGAGAGTCAAAAATAAAACTCAATTTGCTGGAGACAACTTACTGATGGAACTGCTAAGAAAAGTAAATGTGCCTGCTGTACTAGGTTTTTTTTGTTTTAAAATATGGAAACTAAAAATAGTCACATGCTTGTTTCAATTTGCTAAACTCATCTGGAAGGCACTCCTCATCTCCAAGGTTAGGCTTAATATTTGGAAATGTTTTATCTTGAATACTGAGCTCATACACAATCTTAATTTAGTTCCCAATTCATGTGCTTAAGAAAGCCCCAGCCACAGATCAGATATGGATGATATGCTATGCCAATGCTATGGTTTCTCATCATGGCTTATTGTAAGCTATCTTATCTTCACCAGGATCTAGCACATCATTCAAACTCAAACCCAGAGCTAACTTATGGTTAAATGGCTATAGTCCTCAATGAAAAAGAGCTGGTGATACAAGAGCAGCAGAGAGGTATACCGATCTTCACCAGGTCCAATATGGCTAATTCCCTAGTTCCCTTCTCTACTTTTTGGGAGACAAAGTTGTCTGCTAGGTTTGGCAGGAACCTGTTTGATCTTCCACTTGGTGCAGAGTTTGTCTCCCAGTTGATATCAGGGTAATTAAAGTCCCCCATTACTATTATGATGTGCTTCCTACATACCTTAGTTAACTGACTAGCAAAAAGTTCATCTATTTCCTCTGTTTGGTTGGTTGGCCTATAGTATACACCTATGGCAATGTCATTTCCCCCCCTTTATATTTACCCAAATGCATTCAAGGCAGTTTTCATCATTGTTGTGATCTAATTCTATAGAGATGTAGTTATTTCTTATTTCTGTATCTGTTATGCAGGGACACAGCAAAAACTTTATGTTTATGGTTCACAGCTCTCACCCTGCCAGATCCCACGGTTGTCCATACTGCCCTTCTCCTGCTGGATCTTTGTGGTAGAGGGGGCTGATATTGCGGTAGCTTAATAGAGCTGTACACCTAATTTCTGCGTGAAGAGCACAGATTACTGACCCTAGATAAGTAATCTGTCCTTGTAGACTAGTGATTTGTTTACCGATAGAACAGTTTCCAAGTTTGAAAAGAGTACCACAAAAGACAGCTGCAAAACAAGTGTTGCACTGAACTAAGCCAGTCATTCTGAAATGAAAGAAAATCACAATCTCAGACGCACTTGCCCTGTATATACTGCTGCTGTTTTTGATTTTTAGTTATGTGGACCGCTACTCTTGTCCTTTGCGCTCCCCCTCCTTACTCACAGATTTCTGCTCTTTCAGCAACGTCTGAGCAGTTTAAATGCAATACTTTTGGCATTTGATTAAGGATATGTATACAGATATACTGCAATCCTTAAAACAATACCCAATTCTGTTGGTAGTAGTGGTTAGAGTAGTGGTTAGAGCTGTATTGAAAAGAGTTTAAATGCTGTCTGGGAAATGAAATAAATGGATCTCATGGCCTTAATTTTTCTAAAATGTCATAAGGGAGACTAAAAAATGCTAATTATGTAAACCCTAAGCAGAGGGTGCTTATTGATCTGAATGGATGTATTCATTTGCATTTTATTCAGACTATTTCAATAGTGTGAAAAATTGTATCAGTGAATTTGCATATGTCCTAGTGTGCTCATCAATTGAGTTCTACTTCTACTTCTGAGCTTAGGGACCAATTTCCCCCCCCCCCTCTTATTAACTTTTGTTAATTATCTAGCAGTGTGTCCTATCTCTATAACTGTTTATTTTTGAGGAACATATTGCCAATTCTGATTAAAATTCTGCACTCTTTTTAGTCATGTTTAGTAACTCAATAACACAGATATTGCAGAAGGAATTAAATTATATAATAATAATAGCAATATTATTGTTAATAATAATAATAATAATAATAATAATAATAATAATAATAATAATAATAATAATAATAATAATAATAATAATAATAATAATAATCAGAGATGGCTTGAGATATGACTACAGAATAACAGAGTTGGAAGGGACCTTGGAGGTCTTCTAGTCCAACCCCCTGCAAAGGGGAAGAGGAAAGGAAGGAGGAAATTCACCTGAAAGTATGAAGGATTCTCTCCATCGTGGTAATGAAAGTGAGCGGATTCCATTGGAAAAACTACCCTTGTACCCAGATTGACCAGCAACTTTTTGAACTAAGACTTTTCCTCCAGAGTTGTCAATAATTCCACTGTAAAAGTAACATATTAATGTCATAAGTACATGGTTAGCTTACCAGAGCTCTGTGTGATCATTGAATTGCAAGCTCAATACATATAAATTCAGTCCATTTGGAACAGCTGATTCTAGCCCTTTCCTTTATGGGAATATTATGTCATCTTCAAAAGCTTCTATAGGTCTTCACTGAAACCAGGGAGTGCCATAGCATATATGATTTTTCAGACAGCCTCCACATGATTCCAATATTAATTGTTTTTAAAAAAATAAATGTTAAAGTGGTCAACACCTTGGGGGAAAAGATAGTGCTGGTACCTTAAATCTCAGAAAATCTTGAGTACAAATGCTTGAACTGGGTTCAAGTGCACCTTTCAAGTGCACTGAATTGTATATTAACTCCTCTGTGCAATCCTGAATCCATTTGACAAAGGTACTTGATAATTCTAAGGCTAAGAATAATTCTATTGTCAGAATATATCAAAATAAAATTCTCTGTTCTAAGTATTAGTAGACATTTAGATAAGGTAAGCCTAATGTGTAAGAAAATGGTTCTGTGGTTCCCTAAAAGATATCAACTTCTACTTTGGCATTTCCAAAATATTATGCTTAATCATATACCAGAGGGAAGGATCTATTACCATTTCCCAGTATAAATTAATGAAAATATCATCAATCTATTTTTATCTCCACAATTTTCTCAAATCTACAGTTGTTTATTTTTCTCATAAATCCATACCCTTTAAAACATTTTGCCAAAGTTTCCCTTTTGCTCATTAAGTGGAATTAAAGAAGACCTGCTTTTCCATCCTCAAAGTATACATTAAGATGCACTAACCTGAACTCTACTCATAATCATTGTTTATATAGATTTGACTATATAAACTACTTTTTACTTCTTAATCTTATTTTTTTGTATCTTTTAAGAGTTACACAAAATTTTTGATGAGGAAAAAATAACACACCCTGTTCTGATTTTTACTTTTATTGCTACCGGTAGTATTGATCATGCTATCTTTCTTTTTGATTTTATATGCTATTTTCAATTAAAGATCAGTTCTGCCAACCTGTGAATAGCAGCAGCACAAACACTGGAAAAAGAGGCATAGATATCAGTGCCATAGACCCGATATTTAACATCCTGACATCCCAAGGGACACTTAGCAATAAATTCTGGGTTGATGATCTTTGCAGCTTTGATGGCACACTCAATCTGTGGAACAGCTGTGAAGATAGAAGTTGAATGTTATGCTTACTATAATCTGCCACAAAAGCTTTGCAGAAAACAAAGAAATGCTAGGAGTTGGCTCTATTATTTGTGTGCTTTTATGCCGATTTTTAATACTCAAATATTCAGCATTGACTCCTTAATCCTTAAAAATGAAAATTAATAAAACTCTCAATCGCAGGGTATCTCCTACGAGTTTTCTCTTTTGCATCCCAGTGCCAAATTGTTTAACATTCAGTGGAATAAGGTAATAGTCACATTCATATAATAATATTTGAACAAGAGTCATTAGTAAACAGCCCAACCAAAGAATCCCTAAGTCTGCCTCCACCCACACAGACAGGCAAGACACCAGAATATAAACTGACAGCAAACAGCTTTCCTTACTAGCACTGATGATGCTACCTAGTTAGGGTAATGAAATGTCTGCAACAAAACAAGCAAGCTCAGATAGCACCAAGGAGCCCTCTGATTTTTTTATATGCAGAGCATATGTTCTATCATTGCATTACGACTGCATCGCTATATGCCCAAGATGGTAAGTTCTATCTCCATCATTCCAAATAGGAATGTTGAGTAATTGCCTGTAGACTATTTAGAGACATTTGACATATAAATTAGCCTATGTAATTTATGGTCTTTTTAATGTTGATATTTATAAAGATAAGAAAAGTTTAGGTGATTTTTACCCTCTCCTCTTTCAGATGTGTTGATAGTTTAGGAGTTGCCAGAAATAACATTCCATTTTTTACATTTGGCTTTACTTCCAGCCTAGCATTGCTTCTTAATTAAACCATCAGTTTTTGCATATATTTATCAACTTTACTGCACAAGATCAGGCCACTTTCATTTCTTCCATCTTCCTTCTCTTAGCAGCTGTTTTTCTTTCTTCTTTCATTTTATTCATTAATTTATGCTCTTTGTCATGTACAACTCTCACATACAAATTGAAATGTTCTATATGCCATAATTGTTAATAGTTGGACCCTTGAATATTCACTGCATCAGTAATGGCTTTATTCTACCAAGAATAAATAACATAAAGAAATAATAAACTGGGTTGTGAGCCTTTGTGGTTCCAATAAATTTTCCAGCAAGCACACTCAATTGGGGAAGTCGGACTTGTTTAACAACCACGTGATTCAGTTGCTTAACAACTGCAATAAAAGTTGTGAAATTGGGTTCAGTCACATGATGACTAGCTTAACAAATGAATTGCATAGTGAACAGGATTCTGGTCCCAATTATAATCATAGCCTGAGGATTACCTGCAGAGAATAGTGCTGTTGTAAATTAAATTTGGTTAGATTTGGCCAGCGCCATCTTGCTGTGTGTCTTTAGTTTGCTCACAATTATTACATCTTTCCTGAACCTGAAATAATATTGTTTATTCTGAAGGGAACAACAAGAAGCATCTGGCACACCAAAAGAGTTTCAGAATAAATGATGCATTGGAAACAAATGTAGCATGCAGCGTCTGGGGTGAGAAACATTTTAAGTGGGAATAGTTTAGCTGAGAATTATGATTATTTTTAAGGGAAGATATTGGAGGCTACATCATTTGTACAGAATGTGTATTCTTGGAGCCAGTTTTCCAATAACTTTCTCAAAAGATATGAAGGAGAGTTTAAATTGAAATTTTAGGAATCAACCATTTACATCATGTTTTGTCTACTTACATTGTTTAGATTTCCTGTTCCTCTTTGTAGTTTCTTTAGTAGCATATATACAAGTCAGCAGCAAAACTATGATACAATAGACAAGTGTAAAGAAAATGTACAACAATACTGTCTCTCATAAAATTAAAAATTCTCTAAGTGAAATAAGATTTTCTATTAATGTTGTCATTGTCTCCGGTTTTTTATGTTTGATTTTCACATTTTCTGGTCTTACTACTTTAATTACAAATTTTCAGAGATTGTTTGATTTATCTGCATGTATTGAGCACATTGATTTAATCTTATCTAAAACTGTGGGATAACAAATAAAGCAGAGATTAAAAAAAATAGGATGCATTTGGGCACTTACCAAAGACCAGTGCAATTGCTGTTATTCTCTTCATGCTTTGAGAAACTGGGCCTTAGAATTCTGATAGAGTTCACTGTAAAATAGAAATCCAGTATTTTTCTAATTTTATTTATTTGTTTGTTTGTTTTAGTTTTGAGCTTACCCAATTGCATAGCAAATCAGGGGGTCTTACGGATTAAAAAAAATATTGAGGAGAAAAAGACAGCTGATTAGAAAACAAACCCCTAAAGCAGGGGTCTTCAAACTTGGCTTTTATGACTTGTGGACTTCAACTCCCAGAATTCCTCAGCCAGCCTTGGGAGTTGAAGTCCACAAGTCATAAAAGGGCCAAGTTTGAAGACCCCTGCCCTAAAGCCAAGCAGCCACTGCCTATCCTAGTTCAGAACCTAGAACAACAATGAGATCTTAGGAAGTTTACCAAAAGTCAAAGGGTAGAAACATTTCAAATCATTCCACAGACAGGAACCATGACCTAGGTCCTGTAAGATGACACTTTAATGGATGGCACCCAGAACTACTA
The DNA here is from genome assembly GCF_001527695.2 of Protobothrops mucrosquamatus. Lineage (NCBI taxonomy): Eukaryota > Metazoa > Chordata > Lepidosauria > Squamata > Viperidae > Protobothrops > Protobothrops mucrosquamatus. The sequence continues at coordinate 719,986 of NW_015386724.1, forward strand.
ACGCTATCTCATATTTAATCCCAGCCTGAACTTTGACTGAAACACATCTAGATAATCTGCTTCTGCCAGGGGCCTCAGGAATTATAGCCCAAGTTTTATCCCATCTTTCACGTACAACCAAAGCCAATGTACATTATGTTCTCAAGCCAGTATACATAATGTTCTTTCCTTCAATTTGCCTCAACAGCTAATTGATCTGAGGAGTTACTTAGTGGCTTTTCAGGGTTAAGAGTAGGCTCTTTCAGGTCCTGTCCACTATCTTCATAATTATACTTTATAAAAACTGTTTGCCTCTTAATTCCTATAACTTCCTGACTCAACTAATGTCATTTAAATAAATTGGACCTCATTTCCACATCATTTTTAGCCAGGCTTGTTCATATGTACTTGCTTATCACAGTGCAAGGAGATTTTGGAAATACCATGTCACTCATTGGCTCCAATAATCCAACAAAATAGACTAGTTTTATGCAAGTATTTAAGTTTGCTTTTTGCTAATCTATGTATTACAACCTTTAGATCAGAGTACTTTTCAATGGAACCAACTGTACTTACCCAGTCCTGTGCAGGATACTGAAGTAAAAAGCGAGAGAAAAACAAGGAACAAGCATATATTTAATGGTCAAAGTCAGACAACGATATATAAACTTTTCACTGAACAGTGTAAAGAAAGTTCATATTTTCCAAAAAAATGAGGTTAAGAGACCAAAAAGATAAAGAAGGACAAGAAGACAATTGGGGGAAAAGATTATAAAAAGATAGGCAGGAGAAAAATATAGAGGTAGAAGAGAGAAGGGGGAGGGAAATTTATTAAAAACCAGGGCAAGGAAGAAGAAACAGATCTGAGTGTAGAATAAAGTCAGCTGGATATCTTATAGACTGGGGAAAAAGGTCTGGAATGTTAATCAGCTGACTGGTCTCTACCTAGATCCCATGCCTGCTTTGAACAAAACGTCTCTCCACCTCTTCATTTTTGCTCTATCCTTCACTTACCTTCCACTTTGTTTTTGAAAACATAATATTTCTTTAAGATATCAGGGACCAGTTAAGCATGCCAGAAGATGGGATTTGGAAAAGATAGCATCTAAGTTAGCAGAGTAAGTTACAACTGATGGGCTGTGTACAACACACTAAAGTCAAACAAATCAGATTATATTAAGGCTACTGTATATGACCCAATGAAATCACAAGATGGCGGCCAAGAGTGTTTTCAGCATCTCTTTGCCACCATCTAGTGGTTCGTCTGACTTTTGCAGGCTAGATTATGACTGGGTGATGTGCAAGCATAGCCTGTAGGGATGCCATGATGGGATGGAGAGAGATGCTGATATTTTCACAGTGTTGATGCTTTATTAATTAAGTTTGCTTGAATAACTCGAGGCTAAATTATACGATGAACAACTAAGAGAACTAGTTATGCTTAGCCTAATGAAAAGAAGACGTGGGAGAGACCTGTTAGCAGACTCCTGCCTTGCTCAGGGGTTAGGACTAGAAGACCTCCAAGGTCCCTTTCAGCCCTATGATTCTATAAATTTGCATATAGATTGTTGATATAGATTCTGGTGGATTCATTTGATTGGTTGATGAATATAAGTTTTACTGGGACCTCAGTATTGTTTACTGTTTATTATTTTAAGTAGCCTATTTATTGTATTGTGTTTTTATTTTGTTTGCTACCAAGAGATCACTCTGACAGATGGGTAGTAATGAAATTTGTTTAAGAAATAAGTAAAAAATAAAGAAATAAAAGATCTCAAGTCTATCTTACATATTTTGGTCTAGATTTTATCTTCAAATTGTAACTAAATGCATTTTATTCATTAACATTGTTTCTAAATAATTTTAAAAATTATATGGATATAAATAATGTTAATTAGAATGAATAGAATATAGCTGGAAGAGACCTTGGAGGTCTTCTAGTCCAGCCCCCTGCTCAAGCAGGAGAACCTATACCATCTCAGACAAGTGACTGTCCAGTCTCTGCTTAAAGACCACCAGTGATGGAGCGCCCACGATTTCTGGGGGGTAAGCTGTTCCACTGGTTAATTGTCCTCACTGTTAGGAAGTTTCTCCTTAATTTCAGGTTGCTTCTCTCTTTAGTCAGTTTCCAACCATTGTTTCTTGTCCTGCCCCCTGGTGCTTTGGAGAATAATTTGACCCCCTCTTCTTTGTGGCAGCCCCTCAAATACTGGAATGATGCTCTCATGTCACTCCTGATTCTTCTTTTCTTTAGACTAGCCAAACTCAAGTCCTGCAGCCGTTCTTCATATGTTTTAGTCTCCAGGCCTTGGATCATCTTGGTTGCTCTTCTCTGAACTTTTTTTCCAAGGTCTCAACATCTTTTTTTGTGATATGACCAAAATTGGTTGCAGTATTCCAGGTGTGACTCACTACAATTTTATTAGCATGCATCTTTCTGGTTTATACATGATTATGTCTGCCAGTTCTTTTGAGATGTCAGCATATTATAACTATAATATATGTTTGGAGCCGGTCATGAACTCTTTTTTGAAAGAGGGTGGTGCTGTGGTGGGAATTAAACAGCTGTGGAAAAAAGAATGCCAGCTAGGACTCTATTTTCTATTTTGTTTTCTCTTATATGGTAAATATTGGAGTCTAATAAATTGTTATGTTCTTACTCGCTATTCATGTCTCACATTCCAAGTAAAATAGATACTTCTAGAAATTCAAAGATCACAGGACCTCTGTGCAGATTAGTTTAACTATGTCAGTAATTCCTAAATTTTAGAATAACCTTCCCCAAACAGGTACCCTTAAAAGGGACTTAAATTCTCAATTACCAAGCAGCTTGACCAATGAGATACTGGGAATTGTAGTTCTAGTCCTAAAAATAACTGGAGAGCATAAATGAAGGCAGATGTAGATTGTGCGAGACCATAGAGTTTCAAATAATCAGATACCCATAAATCCTCTCATGTGAAATTCCCTTAGAACCTAGAACGACTGTCATTTTAAATAGTAGTTATTTACCTTCCAGCATGGTATACATATACACACTCTTTCTTTTTCTGTCCTAAAATAAGATTGGGAAATGTCTTTTGAAGAGCATTTGAAGAAAATAACTCTTTTCACCAAAAAAAACCCCCCATCCATTTAAAGCATACCATTATTTGCAGACTGACTTTTGTTATTCTCTTTGATGGAGCTGCAGAATTAAAGAGCTTCTATCAATAAATTGCTTAATCATAGTCCTCATGAACATTTTAGAAATGCTGGTTTTCAGTACTTGATTCCGCTTGTGGATTATACAGGCAAACAGAAATTCTTCATGATGTGCCATTATGGGATTAACCTGGCCAATCTAAGTGGTTTCATACCATTAATCTTCTGTAGAAATCAGCTCACACACAGTTTCTTTTTATTTCAACCGTCTCAACAGGTTGCTGGCATATTTACTGAAGTAAGAGCATAGCAAACATTAAGGGGTTTATGATGTTTTTAAAATAAATTGAGGAGTGATTAATTATTATACTATTATATACAGGATTTCACTGATGAACTAAAGATAAAGTGGCCTACTTTTAACCCGGTGATCTGCCCATGAAACGAAAGCAACCATCCATAGATCATACCTGACAGAGGTATGATCTATGTATGTTGCACATGAATGATACAGAAGTGGACCTGGGAATTCCAAGCTGTCAGGCCTGTCTTAAATCCTGTCAACCTTTTAATAAATATTGGCACTTAATATACATAGAATAAAGGAGGAGTTTCCTCAAATCCTTGTGGACCTTCACTTGTATGTTGCATTCAAGAAGACCGCAATGGTGCAGACAAAACTACATAGAAAATACAGCATTTGAATTGTTCCATTTATCCCTACTGTTCTACTGAAATGTGTATGCTAGAAGTGCCTGCTATTTGAAAGATCATAACTCTCTCCTCCCCTCCCCAGTTAATTCAATCTTAATTTAAATACCTATATTGCTGTTAGAGGCCTTTCTAAAAACATTTTTCTCCAGGCAATGAAGATTGAATGGAGTTCTCTCTCTCTCTCTCTCTCTCTCTCTCTCTCTCTCTCTCTCTCTCTCTCTCTATCTATCTATCTATCTATCTTGATTTGATAAAACAGAACAAAGAAATGCATTGCTTTGATTTACCGCCATTTTACTTTGGCAAGATTTCAAGGATGTTTAACAAAGTTTAGAAACAAAGCAGACTAAAACAATAAAACAGGGAGCAAATGATGGGGAAAGAGACATGTGTTTATAAACATTTTTTAAACACTGAAATGATAAGGGGGCAATCCAATTCCACCAAGCTTCCGGGAAATGGAATAAGTCTTCCTAAGAAAAAAAGAGGCAGGATACACTGGAAGATCCTACCCAGGAGTCATAGGGTGGGGGTACCCTTCAATTTAGCCCTGGGTTTCTATCGAGAAAAGGGACCACCGGGGTTGGGATACCTTCTGGAACGGCTTTACTATGTGTGTCAGGATGTGAAGAACGTAAAGACTTCTGTCATTTTACCATACTTTTCAAAAGTCATTTATTTCCAAGTATTTTTCATTGGATGTCTTTTAGCAATATTCCATGAGTTATGCATGCCATTTGGTTTTAGGATGCGGGATTGATGATGCATTGTATACTACTATGAATCTTACGAAAAAGCAGTATAAAAATAGAATGAATAAATTCTAAGGGGGTGTGTTCCCCAGCCTAGAACAATGTAGCAGAAAGCTATTTTCCATAAGCCAGAAAACAGACTTTTGATTGAAGGGGCATAATCAAAAGGGCTTCTCTGCAGATTTAGCCAGCCAGATGGTTTTGTAATAAAAAAAGGTGAGCCATCTCAGGCCTTAAGAATGTTAGGCCTAAATACCAATACATAATAATATGGGCAATATATTATTCTTGTTCTTTATACTGGCTAGCAGCTTAAGTTCCCTGTTTTTTAATCCATTGCACCATCCATACATTTTTCAAAGATAGGTTTGGATAAATGTTACCAAATCTGACTGGCCCAAGAAAGGCTGCAAATATGATAAGTTAGGTGTAATTATGCAAAGGGAATCCTGATCCCTGATGCTATCTGTGAGTCCAGTGGCACTCAGATTCAGGAAGTATTCCCAGACTGCAAGCCTCTTATTTCAGAAAGAGCACAACCTCATAGTTTACTCTTAAGTCTAATTTCTTATTTACCAGCCTGGTAAATATTAAGTTCTGCTTGTTCTACTTCATATAGTTCATTATAAACTATTGGTTACTGATTGTTTCCTTGAAAGTGGCTGGTAAGGAACACTAGATCTGGAAATTATTTGATGTTATCTTCCATTCCAAAACTCTGATGGTCTTCCCCAGCAGACCCATGTAGCTATTGAACAGTATAGAAAAACTGATGCAGTCCTGTTGCTAGGGTATGATAGGTCAATGGCATGGATTCAGTTTAGGGCTATCAGATTTGACCTGCAAAATCCAGGTGATCACTACATGACAGGAAAGATTTTCCCCAAACTATCTTTGTTTTGATTAAGTTGTTTGCAACCCAGGTCTATTGACCTTCTTCAAATGGATTTTCTATAGTTCATGGTCAATATGTATTCCTGCCTTACCAAGGTTAGCCTGTTGTATCATAGAGTAGCCTAGTACCATAGTTAAAGCTAAGAGAGATGAATTTCCTTACCTTCTGTAGGTTTCTATGATACAGGGAAGATCAGCATTTGTATTCAGGATTAAATCCTGGATGATAGATGTTTTGCCAACAGTTGATCTATCATTAAAGAAAAGGATTTACAGGTTGGAAGTGGCAAAATTTTTGCCGCCTTGGCATCCTTCATTCATCACTGAATAGTGGGAAGCCACTATGCAGCAGGGAACAAAATGCTCTTCTATTCAGCTATGTGTAGAGCTGTAGACCAGTACTGCCACTGGAGATTCCTGGATGACAACAGCCCTCTTCTCAATACCAGTCAATGTGTAGCTTTCAATTCTGTCTTCCACTGCTGAATTTCTACCAGACGAAACATTGAATGTTCAGTTTCAGATTTCCATTTGAAACTGATGGATTTCAGTTTCCACCTGAAATCACCATTATTTCTATATAGGGCCAAAATGTTATTAGCTCTTAATCTGGCTGCTAAATATTGCATCCCATCAATTACTTCACTAAGCAGAATCATATGAATCATAGAAGTGAATTAAGTTTGAATTCTGGTTAAAATCTTTATCCATTCATCTTTATTTTCGGAGTCATAAAATATTTTTTCCTTGTCTTTATGCTTCCCACATAGTAAAAGTCTCAGGACAAGACAACAGATAGTTTGTATACCAAGATGAAACATGGTCTATCTGTAGAGGCATCTTGTTGTCCTTTGCCTGACTTGATTCACTCCTCCACTTCCTACATCATGATAAATATAGCCCATCCAAATTAGGTAAGCGATGGTTACGTAAGTCTTCAGTTTGTCTCTGAGCCACAACTGAAAACCTATTTTAACCTGTGGTTTCCAATTCTGGGTGCATAGCAAACAACACCTTATAGAAACTGTTCTTTGTGATTCAGATTGAGTGGCAAGCTATATTTATCATGAACCATGAAATAAGGAATGAATGCAGAATACTCTAGGAATGACCAGCATGAGTGGCTTTAAAAATCAGGCTGTTGATTGGCCACGATAATAAAGTTAGTGATTAAGATACAACTGCACCCAACTGATCAATAGCAAATTAAGTCAGGTCCTGCCCCACTAGGCCAATCACATCTTATGTTTACCATTAATATTCAGTATAAATCTGCATAATAAAAAGTAAAATTCGCTTATTTCAGTGTTTTTTTTATTGTCTCAGTACATAAATAAGTATAAAGGAAAAGGTCTTGCTAAGAGATCTTTGTTGAAGCAATCATTCCCCACCTGATCTCTTTGGATTCTGTTTTGGTGAATCTCCTTTAAATACTGCTTATAGTTCCTGCCACAGCATAACAGCAGTGGAGAAAATTTATACATTCTTTGAGGAGCTTTTAAAGAGCTGCTGATCAATTCCTAGAGGATTGCCATCATGAAGCTGTGCCCTGTGGAAAATTTGTGTTTCCAGTTTCTTTGTGTTTTTACGATTGTGGGAGAGATGAAGCTCCTCTTCAGCTTCTCAAAGTCTGATAAATTTCCTACCCAAAATGTAGTGAAACAATGTGTACTTTACTATCTTTTGCTCACCTCATTTCACATATAATGGTGGTAAAGGGTAAGTAGTAAAGGGTAAGAGATGATGGAAGCATTACACTTGATGGAATTAAATGTAAAACTCAAATCATCTCACATAGGCTGGCAAGTATTTAAAATGTGAAATCCTTGGACTTTAAAATTTAAAGAATTAATTATCTGTTTTATACATCTCTTCTTTGCTATTTTGAAGGCTTTTGTTTCTTTTGTTTCATCAACTCTTTTACAAAAGAGTGCATGGACAGAAAATTCTATCTTGCTTTCCTGTCTCAGTGATACCTCTGGATTGGATTTTTGGAACCGAGGCCAAGGAACGTCAGGCTAAGCAGGTGATGGTGATGTGCCCATAAACCAAAATGGCCCTCCCAAGCTTATTTAGGGCTATTCTAGCATACTTTTCTATTCTTAAAAATATTTAAAAGCAAGGGGGCATTAGCTATCCAGATAAGGGCTTGATTAAAAAGCCTCATTTGTAATTTTTACATTTAAAAACTGTGCTTGCTATTTTTAAGAATTTAAGTGAGTTTACAATGAGAAAATGCACATATTCAGAGTGGGTTTTTTACATTAAAATTAATGCTTGGGCAGCATTTGTTGTTGTGTTTTAATTACCATGAATGTGGAGTAGAATTATAGAGGAAAAGAGAAGAGCAGAATTTATTATGTGCTTTACAAAATAGTTGTCATGCTATAAATAGATTCCCGGTTAGAGCTTTAAATCCAATTTCTAAAACTAAAATTGGTCTGGTGATGTCAATAGTGACCTCTATACATAGGATACTCATAAACCGGTTGGTGGATAACAAGGGCAATTACTGGTTTGTCAACTTGATCATTTTTAGATCAGCAAACCTCTATGTTGCCTCATCATTGAGGGTAATGTAGTAATATCTGCATCATGACAGCCATAAAATATTTCTATACTATCATTCATAACATAAACTAATGCTTGTGTTATGAATGATTGTATCTAATCAATTGTTTCTGTCAGGCTCTGTTTGATTTTCTTCAATTTTATATACATCTGTTGTTCTTAACATCATTATTAATCCTTCTAATAAGCTGTCTGATTTTACTTCATCAACTGTTGAATGATTTGACTTGAAGCCCAAGTTATGCTCAGTGATTTCTTTTATCCAGCTTCATAATTCAGAGGCATCATTTTGTTGTTGTTGTTCAGCTTTATTGATAGTCCACCTTTCAAAACAATAGATTCCAACTGGGATAATGAAGCCATGGCAATACACATCTTTGTTCTCTATGTGAAGTTNGATGATTCCGGATCTCCTTACTTTCCGCCGCGCCCTCAAGACATGGCTTTTTCAGCAAGCGGGCCTGACCTAGGGAGGATTTTAGGCAGGGATAATTTTAAAAGTATTTTAATCGGAAACACAGCTGATAATATTTGGTTTTAATTCGGCTTTTATCGGGGTTTATTTTTTGTATTTTTGTATTTTTGTATTTTGTATTCTTTTTGTATTTTGTGTATATTATTTGTTTTTAATATGCTGTGAACCGCCCTGAGTCCTATGGGAGAAGGGCGGTATACAAATTAAAATAATAAATAAAATAATAAATAAATAAAATAAAATCTTCCACTGCTGAATTTCTACCAGACGAAACATTGAATGTTCAGTTTCAGATTTCCACTTGAAACGGATGGATTTCAGTTTCCACCTGAAATCACCATTATTTCTATATAGGGCCAAAATGTTATTAGCTCTTAATCTGGCTGCTAAATATTGCATCCCATCAATTACTTCACTAAGCAGAATCATATGAATCATAGAAGTGAATTAAGTTTGAATTCTGGTTAAAATCTTTATCCATTCATCTTTATTTTCAGAGTCATAAAATATTTTTTCCTTGTCTTTATGCTTCCCACATAGTAAAAGTCTCAGGACATGACAACAGATAGTTTGTATACCAAGATGAAACATGGTTTATCTGTAGAGGCATCTTGTTATCCTTTGCATGACCTGATTCACTCCTCCATTTCCTACATCATGATAAATATAACCCATCCAAATTAGGTAAGCGATGGTTACGTAAGTCTTCAGTTTGTCTCTGAGCCACAACTGGAAACCTATTTTAACCTGTGGTTTCCAATTCTGGGTGCATAGCAAACAACACCTTATAGAAACTGTTCTTTGTGACTCAGATTAAGTGGCAAGCTATATTTATCATGAACCATGAAATAAGGAATGAATGCAGAATACTCTAGGAATGACCAGCATGAGCGGCTTTAAAAATCAGGCTGTTGATTGGCCACAATAATAAAGTTAGTGATTAAGATACAACTGCACCCAACTGATCAGTAGCAAATTAAGTCAGGTCCTGCCCCCCTAGGCAAATCACATCTTATGTTTACCATTAATATTAAATGCATAATAAAAAGTAAAATTCGCTTATTTCAGTGTTTTTTTAATTGTCTGTAGATAAATAAGTATAAAGGAAAAGATCTTGCTAAGAGATCTTTGTTGAAACAATCATTCCCCACCTGATCTCTTTGGATTCTGTTTTGGTGAATCTCCTTTAAATACTGCTTATAGTTCCTGCCACACATAACAGCAGTGGAGAAAATTTATACATTCTTTGAGGAGCTTTTAAAGAGCTGCTGATCAATTCCTAGAGGATTGTCATCATGAAGCTGTGCCCTGTGGAAAATTTGTGTTTGCAGTTTCTTTGTGTTTTTACGATTGTGGGAGAGATGAAGCTCCTCTTCAGCTTCTCAAAGTCTGATAAATTTCCTACCCAAAATGTAGTAAAACAATGTGTACTTTACTATCTTTTGCTCACCTCATTTCACATATAATGGTGGTAAAGGGTAAGTAGTAAAGGGTAAGAGATGATGGAAGCATTACACTTGGTGGAATTAAATGTAAAACTCAAATCATCTCACGTAGGCCAGCAAGTATTTAAAATGTGAAATCCTTGGACTTTAAAATTTAAAGAATTAATTATCTGTTTTATACATCTCTTCTTTGCTATTTTGAAGGCTTTTGTTTCTTTTGTTTCATCAACTCTTTTACAAAAGAGTGCATGGACAGAAAATTCTATCTTGCTTTCCTGTCTCAGTGATCCCTCTGGATTGGATTTTTGGAACTGAGGCCAAGGAACGTCAGGCTAAGCAGGTGATGGTGATGTGCCCATAAACCAAAATGGGCCTCCCAAGCTTATTTAGGGCTATTCTAGCATACTTTTCTATTCTTAAAAATATTTAAAAGCAAGGGGGCATTAGCTATCCAGATAAGGGCTTGATTAAAAAGCCTCATTTGTAATTTTTACATTTAAAAACTGCTTGCTATTTTTAAGAATTTAAGTGAGTTTACAATGAGAAAATACACATATTCAGAGTGGGTTTTTTACATTAAAATTAATGCTTGGGCAGCATTTGTTGTTGTGTTTTAATTACCATGAATGTAGAGTAGAATTATAGAGGAAAAGAGAAGAGCAGAATTTATTATGTGCTTTACAAAATAGTTGTCATGCTATAAATAGATTCCTGGTTAGAGCTTTAAATCCAATTTCTAAAACTAAAATTGGTCTGGTGATGTCAATAGTGACCTCTATACATAGGATACCCATAAACTGATTGGTGGATAACAAGGGCAATTACTGGTTTGTCAACTTGATCATTTTTAGATCAGCAAACCTCTATGTTGCCTCATCATTGAGGGTAATGTAGTAATATCTGCATCATGACAGCCATAAAAATGTTTCTATACTATCATTCATAACATAAACTAATGCTTGTGTTATGAATGATTGTATCTAGTCAATTGTTTCTGTCAGGCTCTGTTTGATTTTCTTCAATTTTATATACATCTGTTGTTCTTAACATCATTATTAATCCTTCTAATAAGCTGTCTGATTTTACTTCATCAACTGTTGAATGATTTGACTTGAAGCCCAAGTTATGCTCAGTGATTTTATCCAGCTTCATAATTCAGAGGCATCATTTTGTTGTTGTTCAGCTTTATTGATAGTCCACCTTTCAAAACAATAGATTCCATCTGGGATAATGAAGCCATGGCAATACACATCTTTATTCTCTATGTGAAGTTTCTGCATGTTATTATTTTGATGAGAGTTGTCATAGTCTTTCTCCTAAGTAGCCAAAGTTTCTTAATTTCACAACCATCTCTGTGAAATTTTGAGCCAAGGGGGATGAAGTCTGTTATTGTTTCAGTTTCTTCTCCATCTTAAGTTGGCATTGCCTGCTGATATAACCTTAAATGTTTTGTTTAAAAAAGATGTCAGGCAATAGATATTTCTGCTTTCCCCTACAACAGGATTGCTTAAATCTTCTCCTGCCATCTATCCAAGATATCATTAGCTTAACTGAGTGTCTTGATGTTTCAGAAACTTTAATATCTATTTAATATCTATTTCTTCTAGTCTAGAATTTCTCCTCATATATTCTTCATAAAAGTAAATAAGGTGAAAATATTCAACTTTTTCCCACTTGTGAACCATCTAGTTATATTCCAGGAAGCAACAGATGATTTCTGGTTATCTTAGAAATTCTTCAATAGGTAGATGAGATGGCCTGACATACCGTGTTCTTAAGGACTACCCACAATTAGTTGTGGCCTATACAATTATAATTAATAAAACAAAAATAACACATTTAACTGCCTTACCTAAAAGCATAAATATATCAAAGTAAGTGAGATTGAATTTTACCTTGCAAATCCTGAGCTACTTATTTGGAAGTACAGCATACAGTATATTATTTAGACATATTCCCTGCAATTTCTTCACATGGATGAGACCAAACTAAATTTATCAAGTCTATGGGCAAATACTTCCAAGAGGCAACAAACTAAAATTTAATTCTTAAAAAAAAAGATGCTTCCCTGGTCACAATATAAGGGGAGTTTCACAACCCAGGGTCTATTGCATATGTCAGCTTTCCCCTGAAGGCATATATTTAGTCTGGGAGCAAGGAATGCACGTGAAAATTTCTGGTTCTCTAAAAAAATCATCCTGAGGCTGATTTCATGAATTGTTCTTACATGTCCGCACAAAGCTTGACATCTTTTTCTCTTTTTGAGAGAGAGAAGAACTTTCCTCAGTATCACAAATCGACATTCTGTTTGTCTTCAAATCTAAATGAAAGAAGATTATCAGTTCAACTATTTGGTGCTAAATTCCAACTGATAATATATTACCTTCCCAGATGATTAATGAACAAAGACAATGAGGGCATTGCTGAGTCTTGTTTTATATGCAGAGTTAGATAAGAGTCCAGTTCTAGAGTAACTTGCATTTAGGACCTGCCTTGGGCTTTATGATCCTCCAGAACAGCAAATGGATGAGCAACAGGATGCACCAATGGTCAGAAAAATATCTTGCTTGTCAGAAACGTTCTGTCATTTCCAAATGAAAAGGGGTTTGGGGTAGCCCCCAGTATGCATGCTTCCAGACATAGTAGAAAAAGCAGAGCAAAGAAATCTCTAGCACCAATTTCCTGACAGTTTATTTATTTATTTATATTTCTTTTTGCTTGTCCTTTCTGACCAAAGCATGACCAACTAGGTAAGGTAAAAAAAAAAAACCAGGCTGACGGTGAGAGGACATAAGACAGCTCCTGAAAGGTTGCAAGGCTCTTTAAAATTCTGAGTGGCCTAGTGATGGAGTTGTCATGGGACCTATCATCAGAACTATTTCCATCCCCTAAAGTATGAACTATAATCTAATGGGCCCTAATTGATATGTCAAATATCTCTGGCTATCCAGTTATTCAGCATTCTGGTCTGTGATCAGCCACAGAGAACTCTGGAGCTAGAAGGGAGTACAGTAATGTATCCTTGACAAGAGATAATGACAAGATCCCCTAACACCAGTTCTTGATGCCATGCACTGAGAAAAAAAAACCAAGTTCAGGGAATGCGACTTTCCTGTAGTTAAGCCATCAATAATCTGGATCAGGTCCATAGCTGCCATGGTACACCATTTGCCACGGACAACTATTTGTCTGAAATGATACAGGCTTTCCTGCTTGAGCAGGGCATTGGACTAGAAGACTTCCAAGGTCCTTTCCAACTCTGTTATTCTATAGTCATGATATCTCAAGCCATCTCTGATTTTGGGCCCAGAGAAAGCAGCTTGAAGTCCCTCAGAACCATCCATCTAGGTAACTTCATAATCCAACCTTTGGATTATGGGCAGGGAAGCCACTATGCAGCAGAGAACAAAATGGTGTCACATCCAGCTATGTGTAGAGCAGTACTTCAAAACGCCACTGGAAATTCCTGGATGACAACAGCAACACCCTCATCCCTGGTCCACAATCATGGCTAGTTCCACTCCCAAAACCTAGAGGGCACATTTCTGAAAGGGGAACTGCTCTGTCCATGCCCAAATTATTTGGTAATACATACCAGAGTAGTCCTCTCATCCAAGATTAAATCATAGATAAGCTGAGACTTATTACAAGCTGACTTTGCATTAGTATGAAAAGATGGAGACCAGGGCCACCTAAACTCTGAAGACCAGTCCTCAGGCTGAGAACAAGGGATTGAATGGCAACACTGGTATTAAATACAAACATAATACACACAACGTGGGTGATGAGTGAATTCATTAAATCAAATGAATTCAGTATAGCACTTATACGTTTCTAGTTTACAAGATGACACAAAAGACACATTTTTTGCAAAAAGGACAATCAATTCATCTTTGGTAGTCTTCAAGTTTGAAAAAGGATCCTTTAGGAACTGGGAGGAATCAAAGTTAGGGAATGTACCAAGGCAAAGCTGTTGGATATAACCTTTGTTTGTTGATAGCATCTCTCCACTTTAAAGACACCATTTGCTAAGTGACACTCATCCAGATGTTTGTGGCATACTGGCTGAAATATGACTTGCCAGATAGCCAAGTTAAAAAAAACACAGCTCAGCAGCTTCCACAAAAGTTCACCTCCTACATGCTTTGGCTCTTTTCAAATGGAAACCATGGTCCCAAAAGACAAGAGGGCACACTATAGTTATAAGGATTGCAGGCCCTGTCGAGATACTGTCAAAAATATTGTTTGTATATATACATAACCATAGTAACTCATTAAACTAACTGATGCTTGGATGCAAATCAGCCAGAACAGTGGAATGCATGTGCTTGCTTTTGCCAATGTGCAAAAAAACAAACAAAAAAAAGCACAATGCTCTGACAACAGTTCCCACAAATCCTTCATTCTTTTCCAATGGAATCTGTGTGGGATACAAGCCGCATTGTGGGTTGTATCCAATATACACAACACCTTGTAAATATGTTATGCATTTGATGTTTTACCAAAGGGTAAAGCAAGAACTGCCAGTGAAAATAATGCAGCACAATAAAGATGTGAACACAGCCTAAAAACATATTTTAATACACTTTAAAGACCTTAAATAAAACCAGCATCTCATCCTTCTCTATTCCTCTCCTCATTCTATTTTTTTAGGGTTAGTGGTACTTTTATGGTGGTGAGAGCTGAACTTTCTCCTGTAAGATAAAGAGGAGAAACAAGTCTGTTCAAAGGTGCTTTTCAAAAGGCAACTGGACTTTCTTGGTTTGTTCCTTGAAAATGTCTCGCTTCTCATCCAAGGAACTTCTTCAGTTCATACCATCATTTCTTCAGAATCACACCTATGCACATATTATATCTTATCAGTACCTGTGATTCACAAATCTTCGTTTAATTAAAATAATGCCCAGGTAGTTGGAGAGCTTTAGAGCTGAAATGCTCATTGCTGGCTCTCTGCCACTGATTGGTTTTGTCACATAGGGACAGTCTTAGGAAATAAAGGTAATGAGATGGTGATGGCTAGCACAGAACTCTGGAGTTCCAAATTTCTGAGAAGGAAGGAAGGAACAGGGATGGGGAATAGAAGGATTTATATTCTTTATACTCATCTGGTCAATGGCACTCTGAAGGTGGGTCATTGAGGCCACTTAGGAATTGGATCACCTGAATCCAAGTGCAAATGGGTGTGGAACCTTGTACTATTCTTCTATTCTCACCATTCAGTCAAAACTGAAGAAGATTCTTGGATAAGAAATGTTCAAGGAAAAAACCCAAGAAAGACCAATTGTCTTTTGAAAACATCCTTGGGAAAACCATGACCTGGATGATTAAGAATCTCCATAGACAAGAACTATTAGAGCAGTGATGGCGAACCTTTTAGAGACCGAGTGCCCAAAAAACGTCCCCACCCCCACCCTGGCCCCCTCTCTGCCCCATCCTGCTCACTCTGCCCCCACCTGCCCTGCCCCCGCTCCACCCCTGCCCACCCGCAGGGCCACTCACCGCCTCCATGGCCAGCCGCAAATCACCCAGGGGACCCAGCAGTGCCATGGTGGCCATACCCTCTGCCCACACCCTGCAGCATCAACTGCGCACGATGGGGCATGAGGGTGGAGTCTTGTCCCCGCTGCCCGGCTGCCATGTCCTCAGCTGTGCTGCTACGTGCGGGCTGTGCCCGGGAGTGACTCTCCTCTGGGGGGGCTGTTTGGGAGGAGGCAGCCATGGGGGGAGGCTGGGCTGAGACGACGGCATGCATGCCCACAAAGAGGGCTCTGAGTGCCACCTCTAGCACACGTGCCATAGGTTCACTACCACTGTATTAGAGCATTTGGAAATAATTATCTCCTTTCTTTTTGGTTCCTCAACTTTATCCAATTTCTGGGGTGTGTTGCAGTGAAGTATTATGCTGGCATGCAGTTGATAGGAGACAAAAAAAAGTGAGCTGGAAGTGAAAGCACAACTTATATTTATAGCTAATTATGCATAAAGTTTGATTAAAAATAGGTTCAGGGCAAGGATCTTGGGAGCTGAGGATTGAGAAGACAAAAACCATAAGACTTTTTCTGTAGCAGATGTCCATTAGTGACCAGAAGAAATGGGAAATGACCATATCTGTGAGATTCCCTCATGTGTGACAACATCCAAAGGAAGATCTCCTCACTCAGCTGTCTTTGAATGAGGTTACAAAGCTTTTAGCCAACTTATTGCTGTGATGAAACAAAAACCTTTTATCTGGAATATGGAGTGATGACAGAAGGCTGGTTAAATTCTGGCTGGGGGAATTGGATGAAGCTAGCATTGTGTTGCTTAGCAGCATATCAGGGTTATGGGACTGATTAAAATTACAAGTGGGGAAAAGACCTATGGCAGTGATGGCGAACCTTTTAGAGACTGAGTGCCCAAATTGCAACCCAAAACCCACTTATGCATCGTCGAGTGCCGGGTGGGTGGGTGTGCCGGGTGGGTGTGGCCCATTGGGTGGGTGTGGCCAATTGGGTAGGCGTGGCCCATTGGGTGGGCATGGCTGCGGTGGTAATGGCAGACTCTGTGGGACTAAAAAGTTCAATCAATCAACTTTGCAAGATCTTTTTTTTCCCGTGAGAAGTTGAAATTGACTGATTGAAACTTTTTTTTTTTTTGCACATGGCGGTAGAGGCCTAAAGCAAAAAGGGTTTATAAAACCCAGCTGAAGGCCTAGGACTGGGGCGACAGCGCACGTGCCCACAGAGAGGGCTCCGAGTGCCACCTCTGGCACCCGTGCCATAGGTTCGCCACCACTGACCTATGGTTAGCCATCAGTATCTTATTTTTATGTATAGTACTTATGGCTTTCAAGAAATATGCCATAAGCAGCAACGAAACCCTTGGAAAAGATCATGCAGATGCCATGATGTGTCTACATTTTCAAAGATCAAAATCTTGTAGGCAATGACTTTCCCTATGGAACCAAAAGTTGGACTTTGAAGAAATAAGACAGAAAAAATATTGATGCTTTTAAAGTTTAGTGATGAAGGAGGTTCCTGGGAATACCATGGAAAGCCAAGAAAACAAACAAATCATGAAACAAATCAATCCAGGCTTCTCACTTGAGGCACTAATGACCTGGCTGAAATGTTTATAGTTTGGACACATTATGCAAACACCCAGTTCCCCTGAGAAGTCTAGGATGCTGGGAAAGATGGAAGGAAAGAGAAGAGGAAGACCAGCAGCAAGATAGATGGACTGAATTAATGAAATAATGGATATAAGTGTTGAAAGGCTTGAAGACCCAAGTGGGAGAAATATTACCCTGGAGAAGGAGATCTATCTGTGTGGTTGTTAACCATCCGCACTGACTTGATGGCAACATAATCAATTTTTAAAAATTCCCTTTGGCTTTTATTAGTACACTAAAGATACATAACAAGGATTTTTCTCTGGTTGATATTGGGATCTCACCAAAGACAAAGTTTAGGCTGCTTTAGTAACAGTGGAAATGTTTTTTGCAAAGGCAGGTGCTTTCTTATAGAGAAATTAAAAGTTTTAGCATTTCTATCGATCAGTACCTTTTTTTCTTGTTTTATGATAAATCAGCTCGTAGTTCCTTGCCTCAAACCTTGGGAAGAACTTTACTTAAAAATGAAAATGTGGTTCAATCAGCCAATGAACAGACAGAACTAAGACAGGTTTTAAGGATTACTTGGGTGACTGTAGGCCTACACCTCTTCTTCCTGTCCAAGGTTTTCATTGTTGTGAGCATTTGAGGATTGGCAGCCTGGGTGGGGTGGGGGGGTGTTTGGTTTTTATCCCCCCCCCCCGTCTGCTGGGTGGTTGCAGCAGGTTTTGATCACTTCACATGACCCTGGGACACTGTGACCATCATAAATATGAATCAGTTGCCAAGCATCTGAATGTAAATCACAAGACCCTGGAGATGCTGCAACATTCCAGCTGATCAGCACTTCTTCTGGGCTCAGCAGAAGGGCCAGGATCAGCGCCGAGCTCCAGCTGGAGCCTGGCGCTGATCCTGGCGCTTCCACTGAGCCCTGACAGTCCCGAAGAAGCGCTGATCCTGGCGCTTCCGCTGAGCCCTGACAGCCCTGCAGCTCCAGCCATCTCTCGCTCAGGCTTGTGCGGTGCTGCCATTGGTTCAGCTCATTCCCCTCCCCCGCTACCACTTTTCTAGGATGGTCGCGTACCACCTGCCAGGTGCCAATGTACCACAGGTGGTACCTGTACCACTGGTTGAAAAGCCCTGCTGTAGGGGACCAAGCCAATGCTGAATGCTGCAAGGCTTCTTTTGATGCCAGACAAGCAAGATTAAACCCACAGGCAATCCTAGCAATTCTTAATGGCAGTTGTTTAGGGATACTAATGCTGCCATATATTTTGATATCCTTGTAATATTCTATATTGCATTCCTCAGTTTTGGAGTGGCATAAAATTATGGACAGGAATTTTTGTATCCACCAGGCCTGATTCCAGAACTATGAAATCCTTCATGGCTTGACACCAATATCTCAGCAAATATATATATTGTCCTACAGCAGTTTGCACTTTCCAGATGTGTCAGATCACTTTTTTTTTTACTCAAACAGAAATCTGTTTCATAGAAAACAGGTTTTGAATGCCATCAGGCATGTCCTGAAGCACAAATCCATTTCTTTGAATCCAAAATTCCATACAGATAGATTTCACTTTATGGCTGCCTCATTTAGCAACCATTCACAGTTACGACAGAGATAAAAAAGTAACTTTACAACCAATCCTTGCATTTACAACAAAGAAAAGAAAAGCGGAAGTAAGATCATAAGCGCAGTCATGGTTTCACTTAGTGACTAGTTTGCTTAACAACCAAGTTGCTGGTCCCAATTGTGGTCACTAAATGAGGATAACCTGTACCCTGTTCAACATTGCTATTCAAAAAACCCACTCTATATCTTAAGCACACTTCTGTTTACAAGTTCTACTCACATTAGGGTTAATCATTTATCTTATATGCATTTTCTCTTTCCCCGTCTCTCACACAAAGTAGACATCCCAAAGTCTATTTAGTGTTCTACTCTTTCTCTTTCTCTTGCATTTCCTCATTCCTCCAAGTCTCTTAACTCTTCCCATCATCTTTCTCATGTGCCCAGCTTCCCTGGTCATTTCCAAAGCAGCTTACTTCCTACTCTTGTTTACCTGGATCTCCATTAGTCAATGGTCCTGCTTCTTCCTAACATCTCTTTTGCTGATGATCATACTCTCATTACCAGCAATGGTAATTTCAACTCTAAATCTTTTCCGCTACTGTAGCTACCTTAGTTTAATTAAATGAAGATTTGTCAGTTACTGATAAGATACAAGGTAAAGCATTTGTAGGTATACCTCAGGCATCATATTTTCTATTAGAATGTCTGCATAGAGAATGTGAAATAGAGAAAGTGAAATATACATTTTATTATGGAATATATTTCATCCTCAAACAAAGGCTAAGCTTAGCTGTTGATTTTATGCTAATTTGGAATTTATTTATTTATTTATTTATTTAACAGGATTTATATGCCGCCCTTCTCCCCATGGGACTCAGGGCGGCTCACAGCATATTAAAACATCATACAAAAAATTTCCCCTACTAAAAACCAATTAAAACCCAAATATTGGTAGCTGTGGCTCTTTAAAATCGTTAAAAATTGTCCCTATTTAAAACTCACCCTAGGTCAGG
>NW_015386724.1:740316-760438 GCF_001527695.2 Protobothrops mucrosquamatus
CCCTGGTCACGGCCGACAAATGATCTTCCAGTGTCAGCCGTGGATCCAGGAGGACTCCCAGATTGCGCGCCCTCTCTGAGGGGGCCAAGGATTCGCCCCCTATAGACAGCGATGGAACCAACTGACTATGCCGGGGCGCCGGCAGCCACAGCCACTCGGTCTTGGAAGGGTTGAGTCTGAGTCTGTTCCTTCCCATCCCATAATTTAATAAAATAATTTATTCTAATAAATTGATTTTATGTGAAGTTTTAATAAACAGATGTGAGTTTTGAACATGTATAAAATATACTTCTGAGTAACAGGTTTTGATTCATAAAAATTAAATTGAAAAATTTAAAATTAGGATAAATAGGAATGTAATTGACAAGAGTTCATCTTTGGTGTATACTGTAAACTGAGTAGTTTGAAACAGCTTTCAGAAAGGTCTGTGTTTTTCTTTTTGGGGCGAGGGGGAGTGACTTTGAGTCAGATTTTGAAACTGCCTGAATTAGTCCTGAGGAAGGGGTCAAGCACGTCATCAGTCATGAGTCCCTTCACATCCAAAGAGATCTACGTCCAGCCCACCTTGAATTCCTTATCTGCTGCCAAATTGCTTAGACTGTTAGTAGTTCAGATTCTTGTAGAGAGTTTTAAGCTTGCAAAAAATCTTTATACCCATTTGAACTGCCTGGGTCTCCTGGTTTCCCTGGCACTTGACAGTAAGGTTCTTTAGAGGTGGTTTGCCATTGCCTCCTTCCTAGGGCTGAGAGAGAGTAACTGGCCTAAGGTTATCCCTCTGATTTTTGCCTAAGGCAGGAATAGAACTCAGACTCTCCTGGTTTCCAGTCTGGTACCTTCACCGCTACTCCAAACTGGCTCTCTTTCAGAAAATTACTTAACCCTAATAAGATTGCTTTGAACCTCCTATAAAGGAAACAGAATCCTTTTCATCATGTAATAGTGATGAACTTTCAACTCACAGCATGATAAAAATAAAATGTAAACATAAATTAGGAAGGCAAAGAGAGGATGAAAACAAAACTGAAGAACTTTAAAACAATACCAGGATAAATATTGGCTAAATGTTTATTGAAACTATGGGCTGAATTTAAACCCAGGTGCCATGGTTCTCTCCTTTAGATCAACCAAAATCCTCATTATTCAATGAAGGCTGGTTTTTTTTAGTGTTATCACCACTGTGCCATCTCGCCTAATACTGTCATTTTGTTAGCAGTAAGAGAAAAATGCAGTTCCTTTTTATTCCAGCATTCTTGAGTTTCCCAAACAATTTGTCAAATTAAAATGTGAAACGAATCTGTTCAAAGTTTAGTAACAGATCAGATTCAGAAATATGATATAGGGAAAAGAGATGAAGTCATTTTTTTGCAACTTGAGTAATCAGACTTCAGTATCTTTTGTTTCACCTAATTGGGATGTAATTGTAAAAGCTGAGATAAACTCTGGGTTGCCTTAATAAGGATGGCAGGAACTCACCTTGCCTTCCATAGACAAACACATGTATCATACACATTAATTATCATTGCTGAATCTTCAGGGGAAAATCTTGTGACTTTAGCTTCAGTTTGCCATGTTAATAAATGGTGATATTTCTGATCTACCATTTGGGGAAGGAAGAAAAGAAGGAAAGAAGGAAGGAAGGAAGGAAGGAAGGGAGGGAGGGAGGGAGGGAGGAGGACCACCCTAAAGATATTTTCCCAATTTCTTCTCCAAATCTGAAATGGCTTCATTGTAGCTCCAAGGATGCAGCTAATAGCAGCTAACCATCTTCAGGCAGATTATTTCTTTTTTTGAAATTTTACTTGGAGCACTCTGCACATGTTGCTACTAGCCTGACACAAACCACATTTTAGAAATTTATTAGGAATCTAATCTCTCGGGGAGAAGGGGAGCTGCTGTGACAGGCTGGATAATGCTAGTGCTCTTCAAAATGTTAAAGACCCTGCAGCCTTCAGCACAAAAGCTTTTGGTGGGGTGGGGGGGGAAGGGAGAAAGGGAAAGAAAGAGAGATGATAGCAATTCATATATACAGACTGGTTTCTCAGGAGGGTTTTCCTACAGAAAATAAATAAGGATAGTGCATCATCTGTCACAATAGTTGTCCAATTTTGAGATAACACATTTGCTTATTGGAGAAAATGCAAGTAGGACTGAAAAATCCATATCTAAGAAAATACACACATGCTTACTACTCTTGAGGCCATCAGGTAATATTTATCAAAATTTGGGGGGGCATTGATCTGTGTTTGCAAACTTTGGATACATCAATTAGGCAAAGACTTGGTAGAACATTTTCTTTCCTTTGAGCATCTCCCCTTTGACATAACCACCACCACATTATCCCAAATATACATTTATCTTTCCCTCCATCCCCCTCCCACCACCCTTTCCCCCAAACTGATCTCAAATGGCATTAGAAAGAAACAATCAGCATTACCTTGATGGAAGTGTGGAATTGTTTAAATTCTTTTTTTTCTTCAACCAGAATGCCTGGTTACTTTTCTTGAGTTTTTCTGCACCATAATCTTCAGGCAGGCTTAGTCTAAAGAGTCAGATACAAGCAAGAAACACAGTTCTGTTTTGCACCTTTTCTATTTTACCTCAGATGTTCCCAGCAAAGTCCCAGCAGCAAGAAAGGCACATTATAGTCTCTCTCTCATGACGGGCAAAAGGCTCCTTACAAGTGATGTTGTTGCTGACTTCGGTGCTGCTCTTTTGAGTTTCTTCTCCCTCCCACTTTTTTCCCCCTAGTGGGATTTTTTTTTTAAATATATATACATATATATATTGTGAGATCATACTGTTTTGTCAGAGGATTTCATTGTGAGCAATGTCACAACAAACTTGATATTGGTTTGAGTAGTGGATTTTTGTTTTGTTTTGTTTTTTAAAAAGGGAAAGGACATTTATTTTAATGCTAGCAAAACTTTCATTTAGGAATGTCATTGAGAGAAATGAACTAAACTGGTTCTGACATTTGTGCTTTAATCCTTCACACGCTGCCACTTTGGTGTTTTTACTCTGAGAAGCTGGAGGAACTTTGTCTTTTCTTTGTTATTCAATGTGCCAAATTGGTCTGATGACTTTTACGTTAATTTTATTCTATCGGACAAGAAAACTTTTGTTACTCACATCATTGCAAAGTGTTGCACAGCAGTGGTCAACAACTGGAAATAACTGCCCTTAGTTATTTTTATTTATTTATATTGAGTGAAATGCTCTCAAGAGTCTCTTTAGACAATGATTAATTTTTTGGTATACAGTATACATTTATTTTTATGCATTTATTTTAAAATACTTAAAGTGTGTAGCTGCTTATATTGTAACAACAACCCTGGGCAACACACAAAACAGTAAAAACAACACTCCAAAACTCTAAAATAAAAATCAATTAAAAAAATCCTGGTCATATTTTATTGGTTATTTTATTGGGAGGAACTGTTAATTATTTCTGATCTTCAGTCAAAATAAACTGAATTGATTGACTTGTGTATTGCTTGGAATTTAATAATTATAAAATAAAAGACAAAGCAAAGAGAGAAGATGCAAAGAACTTTTGTTTCTCAAAAGAAAAGACTTCTCAAGTTTATGTATGTATGCATGCAGGCACGTATTTAATTTATTTATATATTGCTACTTCTTATGACTCTTGGAGGTTAAAATATTATACATTTTATTGCACACTATAAAACAAAACAGTGTTCACTGTAAAATAAAGTTAAAATTAAGTTATCATGTAGCAGAACTCTGTTGAGATAATTCATCCCAAAACTCTGGTTTGTCCATATTGGAAGATTGTTAAAGTTGGAAACAATATTGCCTCTGAGAGGGCAAGGGACATCATGAGAAACATTGCCTCCAAGCCTTGCTTCCTCCCCTTATTTCCAAGAAGTGGGACATTACTAAAGGTTCTCCCCAGGAGAGACACCCTGGATGGGTCAAATTTGAGGAGATGATGGAGAACTGTGGAGAACTCTGGTGCCAAGCCATATAGGGCTTTATAGATCAAACCAGCACTTTGAACTGCTTCCAGGAACCTACTGACAATCAAGTTTCTGAGTAGTCTTCAAAGGCAGTCACACAGAACACATTGCAGTATTCCAGATGTGTGGTGATCAAAACATGAGCTACCATAGCAAAATCATAACTGGCTTTTTTACCGTGTTTCCCAGAAAATAAGACTTATACTGAAAATAAGTTCTAGCATGATTTTTACACGTGCACCCAATATAAGCCCTACCCCAAAATTAAGGACTAGTTTTTGGGCAAAACTCATGCGTAAAAATCAAGCTAGGCAGAGGTGGGGAGGGGTGGAGCTGCCTCACGTGCCCCGCATCCGATTACCTTAGGACTGCTGTAGCCAGGTCTCCCATGCCCCAACACCTGTCACGCTGCTGCCCAAGTTCTTCTGAGGCCTCTCATGGCAGGAGGCCACAAGGCTTGTTGTGCCGATTGTGCTGGTGCTGCCGCTTGTGAGTGGCATCAGTGGCTTGAGTGGCATGATGAGCCTTGCAGCCTGCAAGCCACGTGCACTCCTGCCACGACCTGTGACAGTGGCACAATCGCCATGACAAACCATGTGGCCTGCTGTTGCAAGCAGCAGCAGAATTCAGGCAGCGGTGCGACAAGGGTCAGGGCAAGGGATGCCTGGCTATGGTGGTCCTAAGGTAAGACATTCCCTGAAAATAAGACCTGGTGCCTCTTTTGGAAGCAAAAAAAATAAAATAAGACTGGGTCTTATTTTCGGGGAAACATGTTAGTTCTTGGAATATACAAGAATCAGCCAACTAATAATTCATTATTCCGAGGTTAGAAAGATTATTAGAATTACCTTGCTATAACTTTTTAATAGTCTCTATGAGGAAGCATCATATACCTGATGCTTTCGTGGGCCTATTTTTTATAATAATCCAGAATCAAACCAAAATATAAAAATAGAACAGCAGATTCTGCGGATTTCCAGATGTTTCTCAACTTTAGCTTTCTGCATCCCTGACTTTAGCTTTCTGCATCCCTGACTTTCTGCATCCCTGATAATATTGCTTAAAGCTATATTCAACAACATCGAGAAGGGCTGTATAAAGTCTCACATCTTTGGGAATCCATAGTGAGGGGCAAACACAAAACATATTCATTATTGTCAAGTTTTTATTTGTTAGAAGATCACATTTCTAAAAAATCCCCCCAGATAGACTCAAGTTAATTATGATCATTATTTATGCAAGCATCTGCAGCAAAACAGATCATGGATTCATTGTTACCTTGGAGCAATTATTAACATGTTTTCTGGTAACTTTATATCCTTTCAAGTTACCTGTATCTAAGGAAATGGCAATGAATCCATTTCAGGGTGTGGGGGAGGGAAGAGAAATTACTTTTGTCTGAGCTAGGAAACAAAATAAGAACAGCCTAGAGCTACTATCTGAAGCCAAATAATATCCATTTCATATATTATTGTGCATGAGGAAAGAGACAAAATATGTTGAAATGGATATAAATCAGGGAAAGTTTCTATAAGTGAATATTTATGTGACTTGTATGGATTTTGTTATGTGTAAACACTGACTGGATATTAGATATGGTTTTTGAGTCACGGAGAGCTATGCCATCAATCAAAATGGGTTAACTTGATGCTCTTTATTATATTGTTATGGGGTAATTTTAAGGAAGGCAGGGGGCATTTCTTTGCTCTCTCCTTTCAGAGTTCTTTGTTATTCTGGTTTATAAATTGTAACCATAACAAATGCCTTTAAATTTTCGTCTGTAATATTAAATTACTGCTGCCATTTCAGATTTTGAGAATGAAAGAAAATCTCAGTGTGGGGACAGGATTCCTAGGAATATTTCCATCCCTTTCTTTCTCCAACTTGAAATATAGGGCATTTGTAATTGAATGTGAGTATACATTCTGCCTTAATGCAGACTGTTGGGATAGTATACTTTAAACTTTGCCAGTTTTACCATTAACAGCAGTCTGGGTTTAGCAGCATAAAGGTCTGCAGCAAACCAAGATTATATCACAATGATACATGTGCATTGATTGCATCATGCAAAAACATGCTTAGATATTTGCATCAGACATTGGGATGCAAGTTTGTCATGGTGGAGTTTGCATTATGACTGCATGATGTAGGTTTTGTGATTCCCCCCCTCCCCTTTCCCCTTCTCTAGGGAATATTGCTGTTTCCTTTCTAGTGGAAAATCTTTCTGGCACACCAAGAAATGCCAAATGTCTTGGTCCGAATGCCAAATGTTCCAAACAATCGTGTTATTAGTCCAAAGCTAGGAGTTATACCAAGTCACTGGCCTCTTGCACAAGATCCATGAACAAGAACTGCATTATCTTATATAGGAGATTAACCAAGGGCACTCAGTTACAGTACAAGTAGTTCTCACTTAATGATCACTTGTTCAGTGACTGAAGTGCTGAATGAGGGGGACTTATGACAGGTCCTTATGATAGCATCCCTATAGTCATATGCTCATGATTCAGGCACTTGGTAACCAGCTTGCTATTACAACATTGCAGTGTCCTACTGTCACCACCATTTGTGACCTTTCCTGCTGCTTCCCATGGGCAAAATCAATGGGAAGTCAGCAAGAGTTCACAAATGTTGACCACCTGCCATTGTGCTTAGTGACCATTCTGGAGTCACTTAACAACAGCAATCAGAACTGGAACTGCTGTAAGATGGTGCAATCACACACATCATGCTTTATGACCCCGGGCCCTTAACGATGGAGTTGCCAGTCCTGATTAACATAATTAAGCAAGAACTACCTGTACAGTTGATAAGAAGACATAGTAATTAAAAGATACACAAGTATCCTTCATAGTGCAGGAGCAGACACATTCCTTAGTTGCTTTGATACACAAGTTGTAATCAAATTATTCTAACAAGCTGTACTGTACTTAATTGCAGTAACACAGAGAAAAGGTATCCACAACAGAAATTTTCATCCAAAGTTATGCTTCTGAAGCATGATCTTTATAACCAATTAGTCATTACCATGTAGCCATGGGCATGTGATTCAACCTGTGTTCTTATTCCAGATCTTCCCATCTTGCAACTTTAGAGTGATTAGAAATAGAAGATTATATGCCTACAATGTATTTACTGAGTTGTCAATCATGACTAATCCCATGGATTAGGTTTCTTCCATGTATATATATCTTTGACTCCTGTTATGGTTAAATACTACAGTATCCCATAAACTTTCATTAGACTTTGATCGCAATCTGCATTGTATCTAAGGTAATGTGTAAAACATTTTAAAAGCTATATTGAAACAATTTTCTGCACCCACTTCTCTATGAACTAGTTTAAATCCAATAGTTTCATTTTACATTTCTCAAAGTTAAATCATTGGGACTTCAAAGTTTTTCTGCCCCATTTGTCCAATCAGAGTATTTTCAATATCAAACAAAGTGGCCACCTCTTCAACAGCTGTTTCTTTTCACCGATTCTTGGGTTTTATTTTCTATTTTTGGCTAAGATCATGCATAGAGGTTATTTCCTTTAGATTTTAGAACAACAAGAAGAAATGAAATTTGCAAGTTTTGGTTTATTTCACTGGAAATGCTGAAAAGCTGTAAGGCAAATATCCTGAGCAGGGCACTGGACCCTTGTAAATGTTGATGAATGCATTTTGCAGTGTTCTGGGAAAGATTTTGCCTGTGCTGTGTACTCTATTTAGAACATCAAATACCCACAAAATTCCAGGTTACAGCTTAACTACCATGAATAGCCAAAACCCAAATTTGAATGGTATCCATTAAATTTGGAATCAGGAAATGCCACTGGGTTAGGTTTGGGAGCTGGTGCTTTTTGTGTAAGGAGGCTTATGTTCATTATATACCACAAGCATCTTCTTAAAGTCTTTGGAACTTAAATTGAGGGTGCCAGCTTCAGAGACCATGGGGGTGGGCAATCTGGCTGGGCGTTGGCTACATCTTAATTTTAATTAAAGCCTTGCTAATTTGCTATATTGACAGTAAGAGTCTTACTTGATCAAATCTTTACAAATTCTTGTTCCAATGGGGGACATTCTTCACTGCTGCAAAATGCTACCAGATTGAATTTGATTGCAATAAATAGCCATTGAATCTATCAGGATTGCTGGAGATGCTAGATAGTAATCTGAGAGATCCATTTCCAGTGCAGCTTACAGCTGCAGCTGGTAAAATTTACCTTGTGTGGTAAATTTTTAGGCTGATCTGAGACCATGTAAAACAGCCTTGTCTTGAAATTAAAATCCTCTCAAGCTGCCCAAATTAAATGCAATTCAGCTTATTTTAAAAAGGCAGCAACAAGAGACAGGAGAAAATAAGAAACTGAATTCAGGCTGTGATACTTTAATTCCACCCAAGAGATTAGTATATGATGTCTGTGGGATCTGAGTAATTTGGGATTGGAGTAGGGAACAAAACCTCTAACACAGACCATCTGAACACTGATTTTCAAAAGTGGTTTGATAAGTGCAAATCCAAGGGCTGCAGACAGACAGGTTGCAAGAAGCAAGTAGTTTTCTGACCGGCAGAAGAAGCAGATATATTAGAGACATGGCTGTTCAAGCTGAAACTAAGAAAGATTTCATACTATTGCAAGTATAATTTCCCATTGGCTGCTTGGTGTTACAAGGAGACCAGTGAAATAATTTATACCTTCCTGTACTTTCAGTTTCTTTCAGGTTTTGAGAGCGCCCATTTATAGTCTTTGGCCTAGGTCCCATTACATGTTAAAATGGATCAATCAGGGGGTAATAAATTAATTCCCCAGGGACCACTTAATGTAATGGTGTGTAGGCCCAGTGATGTACAGGGTTAAGCTAACTCCATTTGGTCAATTGAGTCATTGTCATACCTAAAATTGAGTTGTTTTGCATACTTAGTGCTCCATTAAAAGGTGCTGGAAGGAGAGAAAAGGAAAAAACAAGCCTTTCCATCACAAAACTTACTGCTAAGATGCAGCCACCAGAGGGTGAACAATAATTACTGTTTGATGGAGAATGTGGGAGGCCGCTCTGTATTCCACAAACTAAGTTTTTCAATCAGTGTGTTATACATAGCCAGAATCAACAGTAAGGAGATTTGATTGGTGAATGAGTGACTGGGTTAAATGACTGTAAGAACATAACCCATATGTTTGCGACATATTTGGCACCTAAATACAGCTTGCCAATGATTGGATAAATTTTGCCAATCCAATTGTTGTGCAAAAAGTTTTTTGTTCAGAATTTATAAAATACCAGGCTTGTTTGTCTTGGCAGTTAATAAAAGGATGACTCTTCCATAGGATTACACTGAATTCGAATACACAGTAAGGTGAGGGCTTGTTGGTTTACAGTTGAATCTGAATGACTTCCCAGTGGTTTTATCCATGGTGTTAAGTCAGGCCTACAAAAGATTGCAATAATAGCTTCTTTGTGTTGGACCTTCAAACTTTTCCTATGGGCCTTCTGCTGAGATGCTGCATGGTAGTGGGTGGTCAAAATGCATAGGCAACACCAGCAACAGCTCTGTAGTACTTGCTTCCATGAAGCTGAACAAATCCTCTCTGTAGAACACAGATTGGGAACTGAACAAATGCAGATTTTTCTGGATGGAACCTGCTGGAACTGTGGCAGAGTCTTGGCACAACTATCCTTCCAAATAGTCTGTGCAGCCAGAATCTCTAGCGTGATCTATTGGGAGATTAGTAAGCTACTTCCTCCTGATTTCAAGAGAGCTCCAACAGCTCATAAGAAACCTTTTGTAAGGAACCTATCCTGTCTTATTCCCTTATACTTCCCAGGAACTGGCACATCTATCTGATTTTTTTTCTGACCAAGATGGAAAAAGGATTGATTTTTCTAAAAATATTATACATACTGAAGGTATTTACCATAGTTTTATGAGTACAGTTCTATAATTTGGCTCTCCTAGGAAAAATATTGCCTAAGTTAATCATATAAAACTGCTACAAATTTGGGTTGCTTCTAGCAGAGACCGTGCAATATCTAATGGACTGGTTGAAAATGTCTTAATTAATGCTCAGAAGAATTGTAAGCAAAACTTGATGGTTGATTCCATATACAATTTCGGGCAAGTAGTCAACTACTTTGAATTAGATCTTCCTGAATTTTGGAAAGTTTCAATATTTGGGACTTAGCAGTCCAGAATAAGCCAAATCCAATTTTGGAGATATATTTTGGCACATAAAACTCGTGGTCTTACTTGTAAGTAAATATGAATATCTAACATTCACAGCAATGTGGAATCTTCTGCATATTTATGTCTTCAAACAATATATCTCTAATATCACCACAAGTATTATCTATAATTTTAAACACTAAAATACACTAAACAAATAAGCATTGCACAATTCTTACTTGCTCCATGTTGAACCATTCACTAAGCATTATATATATTCATATGCATTCTTTATTTCTATCAATTTCCAAGAGGGCACAAGGATATGACATTTTTAAGCAAATTGTCAGTGGTAAAAGAGTGCAATACTTTTCCAGTGAAGATCTAAAGAACTGGGAAGATCTAGGAGGAGTGGGCTGAAGGGAGGGAGGGAAGAGAATTTTGGAAATTCGTGCTCTAAATCAGTAAATGTAATTTTCGTTCTCATACACATTTCCCAAGGATTTGCTGCAGAGCAAAAGTCTGGTCTTCACATTCTTTTTGGTAAAAGCCTCACTGGATTTCCCAGATGTCGGTATAATGGTGCTGTTTTAAATTGTATTTTATATTTTTATTTTGATAAACCATCTTGGGAATATTATGCACTAAAAATCCAGCCTATAAATAACTGTGAAAGTATGCATTCAAAAATGATCCAGAAATACTAGACATGTTTTAGCGGGTTATCCCTTTGCAAATCTAACTCAAAAAATATTGACACAGGTTACTAGTTTAAAATATTTGCAGTAGTTCCATAAATGCCATCCAAGGTCTGCAGTAAAAATCTAATGATATGGAAAGGATGCACCGATAGAAGGAAGTATTTGTAACTCAGGGTTGAGGATGTTTATACACACACAAACACAAAATGTCACCCAGGTTCAAATTCACTTTAAGATACTGGAAAAAATTGTAAAAAGTGAAAGTCTTCTTTGAAAGTTTACTTTAAAAATATGTTTGTTGTTTTAAATCTAACAAGTTGAATTTAGCTCTCCAAATCTTGTTAAGCAGATAAAGTAAAATACCCCTCCAGTAAAGCTTGTATATTGGTAATTATGATAATATAGTCCTGCTGTTTTCCTGATAACATTATGGGAATGATTTCCATTAGCTTCTTCTGATCTTTCACATCCCTGTCTAGTCTGCAATCCTGATATTTCCTGATTATCTGCCATCAAGAGATTAACTAGATCTGGCCCTGTTCTACTTATTGAACATCAAAAGGTCAGTTATATGTTGTTGTTGTTGTGATGTTAAGACACAAAGCCTTCTTAATATGCCCTATTTAAGCTGTCTTGGCACCAGTCTCTAGGCAGTGCTTCACCAGATTCTCTGATAGGTCATTCTGATAAAAACACAGTTCAAGTATGAGGGAAGTCTTGGAAAAGCAGGGCAGGACCAGTTCTATCATTAGAAAAAGTAAAATGGTGCCTCAGGAAGGAGATTTGGGATATCAATAACTCTACAAATTTTAGTCATTATTTCTTCTTCTTCTTCTTCTTCTTCTTCTTCTTCTTCTTCTTCTTCTTCTTCTTCTTCTTCTTCTTCTTCTTCTTCTTCTTCTTCTTCTTCTTCTTCTTCTTCTTCTTCTTCTTCTTCTTCTTCTTCTTCTTCTTCTTCTTCTTCTTCTTCTTCTTCTTCTTCTTCTTCTTCTNCTCTGTTTTGGGCAGCAATATGGAAGTGGTTTGCAATCACCTTTTTTCAGAACATTGGACAACCTGGCCACCTTTGTCTAAGCCTGAAAACTAAGCAGGGTTGCTGAAAGAAATCTGAAGAAACCTCTGGAAAGTATTAGGGCTATTGGCTAAACTAGAAAGTTGAAAAAAATCTCAAAGGACACAATCCACAACGTTTGCAACTCTCTGTGAGCAGAAAATACTCTTGAATCGGTCAGGAATTTAATAGAAAGAGTTGCAGAAATATTAATCAAAATAAGTAATAAATAAGTTAGAAGACATTTTAAAGGAAATTGATGCAATCTAGACATTTTCTTGGTTAATATGTGCCAAAGGTATATCTAGGTCCAATTGAACTGAAAATAACAGTACTAAATAAGCAATCATAAACCAAAAACACAGATCCTCTAAAGGTCTAACTCAGCATTCCTTTTTCTTATTTTCTACTTCAAGCAACCTGACCTTTCTTAACTGTTTTCTAATAGCAATTGGCTTGAACTGCTAGGAGAATTTTTAATAACCAATTTCTGTGATTACATTGTTGAAGTTGAAAGAATGTCACTATAGGATTTAGTTTAATTAAAGCCCCACACATCTACTCTCTGTCTTTGTCTTCCTTGTTTGTTGACTACTGTGAAATGTCATGGCTTAATATGCAGAGGTCAAACAGCAGACCTGCTGTTAAGTTCAACAAGATCTTTTCAAGAAGCAATTGTTCCAAAGATTATTTCCACCAGGAAATTGATGCTGACTACTTCTCTACTTCATTCCCAAATGCTTTTACACTCTGTTTGTTTTATTAATTGGTTGTTTTCCATTATTTTTCTGGGAAAGACAAACTATCTCACACCTGGTTAGTAAAAGCCTAATGTAATTGTGATAGGTTCAAGGCGGCTTTGAGGGTAGGAGAAAGCATGAGTATAGAAATCTGTTGTTGATTCTGAAGTCATTTGGGGGTTTCCCAGATCCTAAGACATCTAGTCCAATCCAATGGTTCAAAGATCGTCTATGATGAATATTGATCCATTTTTAAAGAAAGAGTGTATTCAGGAGTTCCAGAATCAACCACATTCATTCTGTGGACCTGAGAAAAACCAGTGTCATCTTTTTATTTCATCAGTAAAAAGAACAAAATTATCTAGTCTTGAAGGTAGAGTAGCTATAATAGTAAGCAGAAGACTGGCTCTCACAAATAGGAGTTGTGTTGATCCATACAACTGCACTTTTTATGTGCTATAGTTGAGAGAAGACACCCCTAGCAAATGTATAGTTTGTACTAACTAGTCCCTCCTGCTTTGGTTTCCAAGCAAAGAAAAAACTGTAGAGTTAGTGCCCTCGACTCAGGCCACTTATATGAAGCTTGACATGAGAAGAAAAATACCATTAGATTTTTAAGAGTGATGGTAATTAAGTGCAGGGGAAAAAAAAGAGAACTATCCCATTCTCTCCTAAAAATGAATATACCTTCAGTTTGTCTGTGGTTCTTTCTTATTACTTATAATGTTTATTTGTTCTGAAATAGAAATTAAAGATGACAATCTTAAAACAAATATACTAAGGAAGGAAAGGAAAGTGAGCCTTTTTTGTAATCATCCCAAAGATCACAAGCAGAAAAATGTAGTCTTTGTTGAAACACATGAGGCTTCTATCCTCTCCCTACTGAACTATATACAGTTCCACTGGCTTGCAAAGTGCTAGTAGTTTCTCTCCCCTACCCATTCATTTAATAGTCAAAGGAACAATATTATATCATAGACACATATAAATGCACAAAAAGAAAAAAGAGTTAAGAATATAGACCAATGTCAGATGTTTTCTATTTGCTGACTGATTAGGTTTACAACACCATTTTTATGTTATGTGAATCTAGCTGTGGATTTTATAAGAGATCCGTTAGCCCAAAAATTAATGCTACATAGCTGTCACAACATTATTTTGTATTAAATTCCTACTAACCGAAGTTCATTTTGCATCCATGCTGTGAATGCAATACCCCAAATTTCAGTTCTTCCACCCAAAATTGATACATGTACAATTCTGTTTTAATATAATTCATATTATTTTAACATGCTGCATTCAACTTAAGGTTTTCTTGTGATTATTGGGTTTTTTTGGAGCATAAACAACATCACCCTCTATGGGGATGGGTGCTTGAATTAAATGAACCCAAACATTTCATTAAACGGAAGTATCATGTTCTTGGACTACTTATTGGAGGAAGGTTAAATAAAAAATCTAAAAACTCTGTCAGTCAGGATTTTTATGTAAGATGGGATTGTCACATTGTTTTGAACTGCTGTGTTAGCAAAAACAAAGCAGAATGTACAATGTCACCATCTTTGCTTCTCAATTCAGGTTCCAAAATATTGTTAACATCAATAGTCCAAGATACATGTCACTATTAAAAGCACCTAGCTAGAATTTTTTACTCTTTTATTTCCTTCTCCCCTCCTCCCCTCCCTTTTTTGGTATTTCCTACTACAGTGAAAAATTTTGGCAAACAGTTTTCACCTCTACCTTTTGGAATTTTGATTGGTTCTATTAAAGGCAGGGGTATATACCCAGTTCCCTTAAAGATCTTGCATAATATATTTTGTTTACAAAATATTCCTGAATATTATTTGTGTTTCTGGACTATTCACTCTCTCTTTCTCTCTCTGTCCAATCCATCTCACAGGATTGTTGTTATTGTGGGGAAATGAGTGGCAGGAATATTAATATATAGATATGCCAGCTAGACAATCCAGTGATTTATTGGGTCATCCTTTGAGAGAAAGGTAGTGCAGTCTGATGTGACTAGATAAAACAGAATAACCGTGAGCAAAAAAGCAGCTGGAGCAGGAGTGACTTCCAATTTCCTGCCAGCTTCCCTATTGACTTGCAGAAACGGGACCGTAGCAATAGGCGCAGTTTTGCAAATAAAACTGGTCTGAACATCTTCAGAAACTTCAATTCCACTGGAGTAATGGGCCCTAGATTTTTATGCCTTCTTTAAATTAGTGGATTTTAGGAGCCTTGATTAAAAAAATTGTTGTATAATGCAGCCTTGGCAAACATGGTACAGACAGACAAGCACAATGAAAATTTTAATGGTATATAGATATATATTAAAAAGGCAGTGTAATAAACAACAATAATATGGACTGATAGGGATTGCATTTCTAGAATATTTAGAAAAAAACATTTCTCCTTTCCTTAAATTTGCTAATTTATCTGTTTTCTTAAGCATTACCTAAAATGTATATAAACTAGCTTTTGACTGTAGTCTATATTCAGATATGATTAAGGAATCAAGACTGCCACCCCCACAGCTTGGTTGAAATCTTTGGGTCAAGAATTGTTTGATTTTCTGACAGTTTGTGTAGCAGTTAGTATATTTGGTAAGAACATTAATTATTGTTCACCCTCTGGTGGCTGGATGTGGAGCCACATTCAAATGCTGTTGGCAAAAGTTTCCCTAATATCAAAGCAATATTGTGCTTTGGTGGAACAAGCAAAACAACATGGGATTCCAAGCAAGGAATAAAAAGGCAGAAAAATGTAACTTCTAATTCCTAAGACTGGGGATTGGAAATTTGCCATTTTTATTAAACCTGCCAGAGAATAAGAATTGTACAAGAATATATTTTGTCTGCAATCTTTCAGCACTAGAAGAGAAATAAATACCATTCATGTTAAGTCTGTGCTGTTTTACTTCATATGTAGTCACTTACCAAGAAATGTTATCAGTCTTACAATTTTGTTCTTACTTTCATAGCTCTTAACTTTGTTTAAAATCAAATGGGCTTTAATATGACAAGGTGGAGATAGAGAAAGGACACTCAAAGAAATCCATATTCTATGTGTTGCATTAATTAGATGTCCATGCTCCTGATCACAGTCGATCACATTCAATGTCAGGATTTGAGGGCAAGTTATCAAAAACAACCAAACGCTCTTCTCTGTTTGCTGGGGGAGGCGTATTAGAATGACTCCCCTTCTCTGAATCAGAATGCAGGACAGGCTGTGCATTTATTGCATTCTTCTCTTCTCCTTGAGATGGGGAGTTGTCCATTTTCTGCTTGAGGATCTTGAACTGTTTGAGCTTTACAGGGTCCTTGGTTTCTTTGGCAAAGTGGAAGAAGATGGAGATATCTTTTCGGAATTTGGAGCTCATCCCAAAGTAGATGATGGGGTTATAAAAGCTGGCAGATTTTGCAAAAAGGCTGGCAAAGATGCTGGTCAAGTTGGGGACGGTGTAACCACAAGCAGACCACATGGAAATGACAGCATATGGGGACCAGGCAGCAATAAAACATGTGCAGACAACAAGGGAGATCTAGATGAGAGAAAATGGAAGAATGAGACTTGCTGGTTTCCATTTCCACACCCAACAGCTGAGTCAATTTAGATTTCCTGAACTTTATGTTAGAAATCAACAACTCGGAAGAAGGGGCTTGCTAAGCTTTGGGGTCCAAAGCCAGAGCTTACATGGCTTTAGCCTAAAGCTGGCTCTCCCAGAAGCCATGGTCTACATAGTTTGCCTTTCATTTTGCTTGTGCACTTGCATACCAGTGGGGTAGAAAAAGTCAAATGTCAAAGCAAAAACATCCAATGTTAGCAGCATTGACAAATGGAAGGAGTACTTGTTGTCTGAAGCCATTTGGGTGAAGTCTAGCGATGTGAAAGCTGACAGACTCATTAAAAGGTTTTACAAGAAACACCCCAACAAACTGAGAGATAGTCCCTAACGTATGTTTTGTTTACATACAGGATCTACCCTTTTTGTACAGGGGACCAGATGTCAACGCTGCTAACATTGAATGTTCTTGCTTTGACAAAATATGAAGAGGCAGCCACACTCTGTATAAGCTGTGTGGTACTTTTTGAGTTAAATTAGATGATGCTGGGAGGGGAGGAGAAAGAATGTGTGTGGGGATTAGTTAAGATAAGAACGGAAGGGAAACTTTGCCCTTCAAACTGATTGGAGAACGTGATTTATGACTGCAAATTAGAGGAGGGAATTATGATTGAATATTATGTGCTCGGGGGAGGGGAATTCAGATCTTGGCATCCACCATGCTGTGCCGACACTTTGTTTCACGATTAAAGACTTTTTAGGATAAACAATGCCTGGAAGTTCTTTGAAGTGTTTCGTTAGTCAGAACCATGACATCAAGTTGGTTGCTGCAGCCCCTGATAGAAGCCCTAGTCCTTTTTCACAAGCATTTGCACACACAATACATTAAAAAAGGAACAAGGCATCAATCATGCAGTTGCAGCTGCCATTGTTGTGATTCCTTGGCAGCCAGTGGATCTGGCAGCTGAGTCTGAGGACTCAGATGAGGAGGAGGGGCCTGGAGTGACATCAGAATCAGAGGAAGGCTCTGAGGAGCTCCAAGACTTACAATCAGACAAGGAGCCTGGCCCCTCTAATCGCGCTTGGGCTGAGACACAGCTGTGCTGGGAGCCTGAGTTGGACAGTGATGAGGAATGGCTGGGATAAATCCCGGATGCACAAATGCACAGACAGGAGAAGAGAGTGGGGCAGAGGAATGCAAAGGCAAAGGAGAAGGCATTAGGAAGCCACACCTTGGCTGAATTGTAAAAGGGGAAGGTATGGGAGGCACTGGTTGCCAAAGGCAACCATTCGTGCTGAGGATCGAGTTTCTGTGGACTGTTTTTGTTTGCCTTGGACATTGACTCAGGTCTGTGAGAATAAAAGGATTGTTTTTTTCTTGCAGTTCCTGCCTGTTTCTTGAAAGAGGGGTTTCTCCTTGTGAGTACAAGGACTCATGTAGGCTGGGACAGAACAGCCATCTTGACTTTTGTGACCCACATGATTGACCCTGTTATTCACAGTAAATACCAGAGCATATAATTTAGAAAGTCTTTTATGACCTACTCTTCAGCTGCATTTAAGTGTACTATGAATTTTGTTGGGGGGGGTTGGCTTTCAGATTGGTTGGGATAAGAGAAAAAGCCTTTTTGTAATGGTTTCATGCATTTATCCTAAAAGCCCTTCATTCAGCATGGTTTCTTATCCTAAGTGTCAGTCTAAATATACTGTAAATCAATTAATAAATCCACGTCATGATTCTCTATTTATATCTGTTATATTGCCTTATGCTGCATTGCTGTGGATTACCACAGAGAGCAAGAAAATAATATATGGAAAAAGTACCATATCTGGGCTGCAAAGATCCAGATTGACCACTGAATGGCAGCAGAGATCTGTCCACCATATCTTTGCTAACCAGATATGATAGCTATCACAATGGAGTGTTTGCAATTTTGTTTCAGCAAGAGAAGAAAAGGCCAGACCTTACCCTGGTAACACTTTGTTCCATCCTCCGCTGCCTGTCCGTTGGGTCTCCCATTCCACTTAATACATGGCTTGACTTAACTGTATTGATGATGGACGTGTATGAGAAAACCATGACTATCACAGGCACAAAGAAACAGCAGATGAACACTGAGACAATGTAGGACTTATATGTGGTTGAGAAATTGGCCTTTGTCCAGTCGATTTCACATGTTCCATACATCCGGTCTAGGAAGCAGAATAACTTGGTTCATTGTACAGTTTTTAAAACACGTCATTCTTAACTTTTGCATTTTAAAGAACTACTCTGCTGAGTTGTTGTTGTTGTTGTTGTTTTTACTAGAAGGAAAGGTTAGAATGTCTTAAGGCAAGTCAAAGAGTACAGTGAAATGTGTGTTGGGATGTCAAAGAACTTTCTATTGGGAAGACTATGACATTTCTATCACAATGACTTCCTTCTTCCTTCCTTATTTCAGTACAGAACTGATAGCTGATTTGGTGGCAGCCTTAACAAAGGTAGCCATACCTGGACATGCAGAATAATTTAAAAAAATGAATTACCTGTATAGCTCCCCCATCCCAAGAGTGGAGCCAGTGACCAGAAGAAAGCTGTTGTCCAGATAAGAAAAATAGCAAAGGAGACACTGCTCAGGCTGATACAATATACTGAAATAAACACCAGAAATGGGTTTTTAACACTTTCACAATAATATAATAATAATAAATGTTCCATCAAGAAATTAGGAGAGCCAGTTTGATATGATGGTTAAGGGTGCTGGCCTAGAAACCAGGAGACTGTGAGGTCTAATATCATTTTTGGCATGAAAGCTGGCTGGGAAACTTTGAGTCCATTACTTTCTCATCCCATCTCATAGAGTTGTTCTTTTGGGGAAAATAGTAGAAGGAAGGCGTATTATGTATGTTCACCTCCTTGAGCTACCTATAAAGTAATAAACGCAGGATTTTAAAAAATAAATAAAGAAATCCAAATTCTCATACTGCATTTAAAATTTCAAGATGATTTGATTTCTCAGTTGTGTATATTTTGGAGGATTAAATAATGTTCATGCAAAACATACTTGAATTATAACTGTGCTTATTTGCCTATATCATGTCTTCCAATTTAACTTTGAAGAAAAATTATTTCACTGAAGCCTCTAATGAACTAAGAATATGACTTAGAATATCCACTCATCCAGCAATAAAAGCAATGTGGTTGGACAGGACACAGGATATTCTTTTTATGCCTTTTATGTTCTCTAAGTCCAATATCCACAAAGAATCATAATGTAATAAATAAAATTAAATAACAATTATGGCCCATAAACAAAGAGATTTGGGTACCAATAGAAGAGAATATTTGTAGCACAGGGTTAAACTGTGGGGTCCTTGGTGTTCTCTGAACTTGGTGGTTTTCTTGCAGACATCATCATGATGTTACCTAGTTTGGTAATGAAACATCTGCTAGAAAATCACTAAGCTCAGAGAGTACCAAGAACCCCACAGATTTGGGTATACCTCATATCATTGGAATGAACAAGTTTTGCATTAGGATTACTGAATTCTTACACACATTTTCCTGAGAGTAATCCCCACTGATTTTTATAATAAGGCCATCCACATAAGCAATGTACACAATTACAGCACTATGCACTGATAAATTTATGATTGAAGAGCAGGTGGCAGGTGTGGCTAATAGGGCCTTGTAGGGTCTGTTCTTAGATCTGTCCAAGACATCAGAGCTCTCTGAGATATACTGCAGCCCATTCCCCATCCAGGCTAATCATTTTATAGAGTAAACGCAGGGCTTTCTGAAGACTATGAAAAGCACTGAGGGATTGTTAAGAATGTTGCCCCATTTTTTAAAATATATTTTATTGATTTTTTACAATAACAATCTTTAGTACTTAGTAAACAGTGTGTTGTTCTGGTTCATATATTTAAAACCAATCAATAATGATTAATTTCTATAAT
>NW_015386724.1:761893-764177 GCF_001527695.2 Protobothrops mucrosquamatus
ACACCCTCCCAATATTTTCACATTTCATATATTATAAAAAATACTATACTACTTATATATTTTATCCCTCTTACCGTAGGGCCCCTTTATATCCAAAATTTATCTATTCTTTTAACCATATTCAAACAAGTGTTTAATAATATAGTATTCCATCTGGTAAGTTGAATCAAGTCTCTTGAATCTAACTCTAGCCTTCTTCTTTTGCCAAGTAGCTTTCCAAGTCAGTATGTTCCACTTGCCAGGGGATTCTTGTATTTTTATAAATGTTGTTGGGAGTAGGAAAGACAAGTTGAGTAGGATGTATGCTTTTTGTCTCCCAGGCTCTAATGATTCTCCTGGCAGCTCTATAATCCATTTTGTTAGATCTTCTTTCTTATCCTCGAATTTGTTTTGAAGTCTGAAAGATAAAATATCTTTTCCATTTTCATTGTTGTGGCCAAGTCTTGTAGATTTTCTTCTCTTTGTATTAAGTTATGGTTCTCTATGTTTGTAGCTTCTCTATTTAAGTTACTTTCTTCTGATTTGTGTTCTGTTATTTGATTTGTTTGTTCATTTTTTATTGTCTTTTCTGAGAGTTCTTTAATTGTAAGTTTAGATTGAAGATGTGCTCATTTATGTCATCAAAGTAGTTTTTAATCTCATCATGGTTTGAAACCATTGTCATTTGGATCTGTCACAGCATTGTATACATTTCCTCCTGAAAAGTAATTGCCTTGTCTTGGAGTATTGTTCCTGCAGATCTCTGATGTTCCAGGCTAGGACCTTCAGAAGGGAATATTAGGTGTGGTCTCCTGTCACTTTTAAATAGGTATGCAACATCCATTTTATCTCTCCCCTCCAGATAGTCTTTCACTGATACCATAGTCTCTGTGATTAGTCTTATCAAACCAGCCAATCTTAAAATCCAAACAACCAAATCTTATATAGTTATTTACCTTTATATATGGTTTTTGTAATCCAATGTGTTTCCAATTGTCAAACATCACTGAAAGCAGTGTTTTATAACAGTTCTTCTGTTCAGGGGTCTTAAAATTATCAACCAGCCAGAATTGCAGTCCAGAACATTTAGCCACCTAAAAGTTTTCCAGTAAATTTCCCCTAGAAGA
Source organism: Protobothrops mucrosquamatus (assembly GCF_001527695.2). Lineage (NCBI taxonomy): Eukaryota > Metazoa > Chordata > Lepidosauria > Squamata > Viperidae > Protobothrops > Protobothrops mucrosquamatus. The sequence goes on from NW_015386724.1 coordinate 763,000, forward strand.
TTAGCCAAAATCTTAGGGTTTTTCTTTCTCTGCAAACCATTCTTGGGCTTAGAAATCACAGCTCAGTGAGTATTTATAGTCACAGAAGGTCAGCCATTTTTAAAACAAATGTAGTTCTCACTCTGTTGTAGATGGCTCTGTTATATTTTGTTTCCTCTGTTCCCAGCTGTTCTAATTTGGCTAAAAATCACTGAGGTTCAAAGGAATACGTTTTTTCTATTTCTGGGCATCTTGCCAATTTCTGAGTCAATGCTGCTGTAGTTATGCTCTAATCCTCCACTAGATGTCAGTATTTATTCATTTTCCAACTTTTAAGACAGAATTATTTTCTTATAGTTTCATCAATACTCTTTCAAATGTGAAACCTTAACAGTATTCATAATTTTCAGATTTATTCAGACTGTAGTATTATTAACTTCATTTCAATATATTTCTGTCCCCCATAAACATTAATTCGTCACTTCCATCTATGGAAGGGTTTTGGAAGATTTTTTTTGCTTCTTGGGGATCTTTTCCAGGAAATTAGTTACAAGCTAGGAGAGAGAAGATCAATATTCTCACCCAGTTCCAAGCACGCTGTTCACCGTTGTTCCGGTTAGTGCTTTTGGACTTAGGCTGCTGGTAGCTTGGGCTAGTCAGCGTGGCTAGCCTTTCTCCTGTCGGGTTGCAGGGCTTCCCCTGGATCGAACGGATCGACCACTATCATTCTGTGATCAGTGGGGGGGGGGCTCCTTCTTCATCACCTCTCCGGGATGACTTTAAACCCATTTAGGGTCCCCTTGCAGGGCGAAATCAGCCGTGGGGTGTGGAGCCCCGAGATCCCTCGGCCGTATTGATACAATGCAAGACCAGCTGCCCCATTTTATTTTAATGCCTTTGTCTAACACAATTATTTTTTCTGGGTTAGTTTTCAACCATTGACGTCAAGGATCCACTAAACAGGACAGAATAGGGAAAAACCAACCACTGAGGTAAATCTTGGAATTATATTCTCATGAATTAGTTTTAGCACCATAAATGGAAAGGACTCAATTATCTGATCATTTAAAATACTATGTCTTAGATAGGGGAGCTTCTAAGATGCGGCTAGTTTAACCAGCCCACCCTTGCAAAAAAAAAAGTCCTTTGACCAAAATATTTGAACAAGAGTCTGGCAGGGGCGGAGGATCTGGCAGGGG